>NC_060179.1:257500-497500 GCF_021184085.1 Oncorhynchus gorbuscha | reverse complement strand
CGGCCAGCTGGTCTGCGCATGCTCTGAGGGCGCGGCTGGGGATGCCGTCTGGGCCTGCAGCCTTGCGAGGGTTAACACGTTTAAATGTCTTACTCACCTCGGCTGCAGTGAAGGAGAGTCTGCATGTTTTCGTTGCAGGCCGTGTCAGTGGCACTGTATTGTCCTCAAAGCGGGCAAAAAAGTTATTTAGTCTGCCTGGGAGCAAGACATCCTGGTCCGTGACTGGGCTGGGTTTCTTCTTGTAGTCCGTGATTGACTGTAGACCCTGCCACATGCCTCTTGTGTCTGAGCCGTTGAATTGAGATTCTACTTTGTCTCTGTACTGACGCTTAGCTTGTTTAATAGCCTTGCGGAGGGAATAGCTGCACTGTTTGTATTCGGTCATGTTGCCAGACACCTTGCCCTGATTAAAAGCAGTGGTTCGCGCTTTCAGTTTCACATGAATGCTGCCATCAATCCACGGTTTCTGGTTAGGGAATGTTTTTATCATTGCTATGGGAACGACATCTTCAACGCACGTTCTAATGAACTCGCACACCGAATCAGCGTATTCGTCAATATTTTTATCTGACGCAATACGAAACATGTCCCAGTCCACGTGCTGGAATCAGTCTTGGAGTGTGGAGTCCACTTGGTCGGACCAGCGTTGGACAGACCTCAGCGTGGGAGCTTCTTGTTTAAGTTTCTGCCTGTAGGCAGGGATCAACAAAATGGAGTCGTGGTCAGCTTTTCCGAAAGGGGGGGCGGGGCAGGGCCTTATATGCGTCGCGGAAGTTAGAGTAACAATGATCCTTCTGGTGGTCCTTCTGTAGCTCAGTTGGTAGAGCATGGCGCTTGTAACGCCAGGGTAGTGGGTTCGATCCCCGGGACCACCCATACGTAGAATGTATGCACACATGACTGTAAGTCGCTTTGGATAAAAGCGTCTGCTAAATGGCATATATTATATGATCCAAGGTTTTACCACCCCTGGTTGCGCAATCGATATGCTGATAAAATTTAGGGAGTCTTGTTTTCAGATTAGCTTTGTTAAAATCCCCAGCTACAATGAATGCAGCCTCCGGATAAATGGTTTCCAGTTTGCAAAGAGTTAAATAAAGTTCGTTCAGAGCCATCGATGTGTCTGCTTGGGGGGGGGATATATACGGCTGTGATTATAATCGAAGAGAATTCTCTTGGAAGATAATGCGGTCTACAGTTAGTATAGCTAGCTGTTATAGTTAGTGTTAGTAAGTATAGCTAGCTGTTAGGGTAAGTGTTAGCTGATTTAGCTAGTTGTTAGTGTTAGCTAGTATAGATAGCTGTTAGGGTTAGTCTTAGCTGGTATAGTCAGCTGTTATGGTTAGTGTTTTCCAGTATAGTCAGCTGTTATGGTTAGTGTTAGCTAGTATAGCTAGTTGTTAGGGTTAGTGTTAGCTACGGTAGTATAGCTTGCTGTTTGGTTTAGTGTTAGTTGATATAGAGCTGTTAGGGTTAGTGTTGGCTAGTATAGATAGCTGTTAATGTTACCTAGTATATAGCTGTTAGTGTTAGCTAGTATAGCTAGCTGTTAGGGTTAATGTTAGCCAGTATAGTTCACTGTTATAGTTAGTGTTAGCTAGTATAGCTAGCTGTTAGTGTTAGCTTGTTTAACTAGCTGTTAGGGTTAGTATTAGTTGGTATAGCTAACAGTTAGGGTTAGCTCGCATCCGCTACAAGACCATGGTGCTTGCCTACGGAGCTGTGAGGGGAACGGCACCTCAGTACCTCCAGGCTCTGATCAGGCCCTACACCCAAACAAGGGCACTGCGTTCATCCACCTCTGGCCTGCTCGCCTCCCTACCACTGAGGAAGTACAGCTCCCGCTCAGCCCAGTCAAAACTGTTCGCTGCTCTGGCCCCCCAATGGTGGAACAAACTCCCTCACGACGCCAGGACAGCGGAGTCAATCACCACCTTCCGGAGACACCTGAAACCCCACCTCTTTAAGGAATACCTAGGATAGGATAAGTAATCCTTCTCACCCCCCCCCCTTAAAATATTTAGATGCACTATTGTAAAGTGGCTGCTCCACTGGATGTCATAAAGTGAACGCACCAATTTGTAAGTCGCTCTGGATAAGAGCGTCTGCTAAATGACTTAAATGTTAAATGTAATGTAGCTGATGTAGCTAGCTTTTAGGGTTAGCTGATATATCTAGCTGTTAGATTTAGTGTTAGCTTGTATAGCTAGCTGTTCGGGTTAGGGTTAGCTGATATACCTAGCTGTTTGTGTTACGGTTAGTCAGGATAGCTAGCTGTTAGGGTTAGTGTTAGCTGCTATAGCTAGCTGTTAGTGTTAGCTAGTATATCTAGCTGTTAGGGTTATTTGGTCAAACTAGCAGATAGGGTCAGGGTTAGTTGATATTGCTCGCTCTTATGGTTAGGGTTAGCTGATATAGCTAGCTGTTAGGGTTAGTGTTAGCTGGTATATCTAGCTGTTAGGGTTAGTTGGCATAACTCCCGAGTGGTGCAGCAGTCTAAGGCACTGCATCTCAGTGCTTGAAGCATCACTACAGTCCCTGGTTCTAATCTAGGTTGTATCACAACTGTGCTTGATTGGGAGTCCCATAGGGAGGCGCACCATTGGCCCAACGTTGGCTGGTGTAGGTTGTCATTGTAAATATGAATTTGTTCTTCAATGACTTGCCTAGTTAAATAAATGAAACATGTTTTGTGTGTGTTAGCTGGTATAGTTAGCTGTTAGGGTTAGCTGGTATAGTTAGCTGTTAGGGTTAGCTGATATAGTTAGCTGTTAGTGTCCAATTTGTAAGTCGCTCTGGATAAGAGCGTCTGCTAAATGACCTAAATGTAAATGTCTAAATGTAGTGTTAGCTGGTATAGTTAGCTGTTAGTGTTAGCTGGTATAGTTAGCTGTTAGTGTTAGCTGTTAGGGTTAGCTGATATAGCTAGCTGTTAGTGTTAGCTGGTATAGCTAGCTGTTAGGGTTAGCTGATATAGCCAGTTATTAGTGTTAGCTAGCTCTTAGTGTTTGGGTAAACTGATGTAGCTAGCGGTTAGGATTAGGTGGTATAGCTAGTTGTTACGCTTAGTGTTGGCTGGTGGAGCTGGCTACATTTTAATAAAAAGCTTGTTTTTTACATTCCTATGTGAATATTTGTTCATTTGAAACGTTTAACATTTTGATGGCGATGCTGAAAAAAGATTGAAGCCTCAAATCTCTGTCCCTCACTAGTGTGTGTGTGTGTGTTTGCAGTCTTTCTAGTGTGATTCAGCTGTGTGTCTCTGCCAAGGTACCTCTTATACGTTCTAATAATCAACAATGTACTTTACTGTGCTCAAAAATATGATATTTTTATCAAAGTGTTTAATTGATCATTTATTTTCAGTTATTGCTGGCACGGTCATTACGAATTATGTGAAATAATATTATAAACAGTCCAATAAGACACAGAGTTAACAACTATTTTAATTGTGTAGTAAGTTTTCCAGTATACAACTTGTGTATTCACTTGTGTTTTTAAAAGTTCATACAATGTTCAACTTGTTGCTAAAGAACTGAATGTTGTTTCACAGAATACGATGATTCTATATCGTCTTTTTGAAATAGATTCTGTTGAGTGCATAATGCATGCAGCACGAGTAACATTATGAAACCGTGTGTACAAGCACCATAACATGCTACGCTCATGTAACTCACTAGGACTACAAGTGAACAACAAGTTGTTGTTATCTTGTTATGTTCATGTTAACACACAAAACCACTCTTATTTTTGATATGCTGTCCTTCTTCATTTCCATGTACATATATAGATGGAAATAGTTTGTTATATTGGCTGAAAATGTAATTTTCCATGAAGGTTTTAAAGTGTTCACCACGCAAACCATTGCAAATAAAAATATTTAAAGAACCATGTGGGCCTTGGTTGTGTGTCAGACTATTGTTAGGAAATGGTCGTTTTTAAGATGTATTTAGACAACACATAATCACATAATCACACTCCATACCCACTAGGGGCGTTCTTTTTATCTATGCTCTCAAGGATACTCTGAGGCAATTTCCTGTTTGGAATTGATCAAAAGAATGACGTGGCTAGCCCTCATTAGGTTTGGGACTTCTTGGTGCCATGTGGTGGAGAGGGAGAAATGGTTGTTTGGTGTGCAGGTAGCCTAGTGGTTAAGAGCGTTGGGCCAGTCACTGAAAGGGTGCTAGTTTGAATCCCGTAGCCAAAGAGGTGACCAAATCTGTCGATGTACCCTGTAAATCGCTCTGGATAAGACAACTGATAGACCAAACAACACTGGAGGTGTCTGGCTCAGATGGTCAGATGCTGGAGAAGTTTTTTAAGCTTGCTCCCTCTGGGTGTTCTGTTTACAGGTAAAGGACCCATAAGGCAGAGTGAAGTTTATATCAGACTATGGCTGGATTAGACTGGGTAAAGTTTGTGTTCAGCTGTGTATATTTTGCCACAGACTCAAAGCTTCATCCCTGTCCTACATTGATCGTAGAGATTTGAGGACCTGATGTAAATGTTCCTCCCCTTAATTTAACACCGGTAAACACAGACCAGAGTTATAGTAGTGGTAGTGTCTTCAGTGTAAGGACAGATGCTGAGAGACGAGAAGCAAGTACAGGGAGTGAATATTTAATAAATAACTGACATGAAACAAAACAAGGACAGCATCTGGACAAGGGGAACAAAACAAGGACAGCATCTGGACAAGGGGAACAAAACAAGGACAGCATCTGGACAAGGGGAACAAAACATGAATTCAAACACAAGGAAGAAACAGAGGAAGAAACAGATATTGGGTTAGTAGAGTCCAGGTTACCATTATAGTAGTGGTAGTGACTGATTATAGTAGTGGTAGTGACTGGTTATAGTAGTGGTAGTGTCTACAGTAGTAATGGTAGTGACTGGTTATAGTAGTGGTAGTGACTGGTTATAGTAGTGGTAGTGTCTACAGTAGTAATGGTAGTGACTGGTTATAGTAGTGGTAGTGACTGGTTATAGTAGTGGTAGTGACTGGTTATAGTAGTGGTAGTTTCTACAGTAGTAATGGTAGTGACTGGTTATAGTAGTGGTAGTGACTGGTTATAGTAGTGGTAGTGACTACATTAGTAATGGTAGTGACTGGTTATAGTAGTGGTGGTGACTGGTTATAGTAGTGGTAGTGACTGGTTATAGTAATGGTAGTGACTGGTTATAGTAGTGGTGGTGACTGGTTATAGTAGTGGTAGTGACTGGTTATAGTAGTGGTAGTGACTGGTTATAGTAGTGGTAGTGACTGGTTATAGTAGTGGTAGTGACTGGTTATAGTAGTGGTAGTGACTGGTTATAGTAGTGGTAGTGACTGGTTATAGTAGTGGTAGTGACTGGTTATAGTAGTGGTAGTGACTGGTTATAGTAGTGGTAGTGACTGGTTATAGTAGTGGTAGTGACTACAGTAGTAGTGGTAGTGACTGGTTATAGTAGTGGTAGTGTCTACAGTAGTAATGGTAGTGACTGGTTATAGTAGTGGTAGTGACTGGTTATAGTAGTGGTAGTGACTGGTTATAGTAGTGGTAGTGTCTACAGTAGTAATGGGTAACGATGCTTCGTGGGTGACTGTTGTTGATGTGTGCAGAGGGTCCCTGGTGCGTGCCCGGGTATGGGCGAGGGGACGGACTAAAGTTATACTGTTATATTGTGTTGTTGATGTGTGCAGAGGGTCCCTGGTTCGCGCCCGGGTATGGGCGAGGGGACGGACTAAAGTCATACTGTTATATTGTGTTGTTGATGTGTGCAGAGGGTCCCTGGTTCGCGCCCGGGTATGGGCGAGGGGACGGACTAAAGTTATACTGTTATATTGTGTTGTTGATGTGTGCAGAGGGTCCCTGGTTCGCGCCCGGGTATGGGCGAGGGGACGGACTAAAGTTCTACTGTTATATTGTGTTGTTGATGTGTGCAGAGGGTTCCTGGTTCGCGCCCGGGTATGGGCGAGGGGACGGTCTAAAGTTCTACTGTTATATTGTGTTGTTGATGTGTGCAGAGGGTCCCTGGTTCGTGCCCGGGTATGGGCGAGGGGACGGACTACAGTTCTACTGTTACAGTAGCAAAGCTGTTTCGATACTTTTTCCTCTCACATACAGTAAAAGGCTGCAGAATGGAGAGCAAAGTGCTCTACGGTGTCCCCAGAGAGACAATCCTAAAAGAGAAAAGCTTTCCGAATAATTCAGCATCTGGATATGGCTGGTATGTAAATACACTGCTCATAAAAATAAAGGGAACACTAAAATAACACTAAAATAACACATCCTAGATCTGAATGAATGGAATATTCTAATTAAATACTTTGTTCATTTGTACTATATATATGGACTGTACTATATGTCTGTACTATATATATGGACTGTACTATATGTCTGTACTATATATATGGACTGTACTATATGTCTGTACTATATATATGGACTGTACTATATATATGGACTGTACTATATGTCTGTACTACATTGCTCAAACAAATAAAGGGAACACTAAAATAACACTAAAATAACACATCCTAGATCTGAATGAATGGAATATTCTAATTAAATACTTTGTTCATTTGTACTATATATATGGACTGTACTATATGTCTGTACTATATATATGGACTGTACTATATGTCTGTACTATATATATGGACTGTACTATATATATGGACTGTACTATATGTCTGTACTACATTGCTCAAACAAATAAAGGGAACACTAAAATAACACTAAAATAACACATCCTAGATCTGAATGAATGGAATATTCTAATTAAATACTTTGTTCATTTGTACTATATATATGGACTGTACTATATGTCTGTACTATATATATGGACTGTACTATATGTCTGTACTATATATATATGGACTGTACTATATGTCTGTACTATATATATGGACTGTACTATATGTCTGTACTATATATATGGAGTGTACTATATGTCTGTACTATATATATATATGGACTGTACTATATGTCTGTACTATATATATGGACTGTACTATATGTCTGTACTACATTGCTCAAACAAATAAAGGGAACACTAAAATAACACATCCTAGATCTGAATGAATGAAATATTCTTATTAAATACTTTTTTCTTTACATAGTTGAATGTGCTGACAACAAATTCACACAAAAATCATCAATGGAAATCAAATGTATAAACCTATGGAGGTCTGGATTTGGAGTCACACTCAAAATTAAAGTGGAAAACCACACTACAGGCTGATCCAACTTTGATGTAATGTCCTTAAAACAAGTCAAAATGAGGCTCAGTAGTGTGTGTGGCCTCCACGTGCCTGTATGACCTCCCTACAACGCCTGGGCATGCTCCTGATGAGGTGGCGGATGGTCTCCTGAGGGATCTCTTCCCAGACCTGGACTAAAGCATCCGCCAACTCCTGGACAGTCTGTTGGTGGATGGAGCGAGACATGATGTCCCAGATGGGCTCAATTGGATTCAGGTCTGGGGAACGGGCGGGCCAGTCCATAGCATCAATGCCTTCCTCTTGCAGGAACTGCTGACACACTCCAGCCACATGAGGTCTAGCATTGTCTTGCATTAGGAGGGACCCAGGGCCAACCACACCAGTATATGGTCTCACAAGGGGTCTGAGGATCTCATCTCGGTACCTAATGGCAGTCAGGCTACCTCTGGCGAGCACATGGAGGGCTGTGCGGCCCCCCAAAGAAATGCCACCCCACACCATGACTGACCCACCGCCAAACCGGTCATGCGGGAGGATGTTGCGGGCAGCAGAACGTTCTCCACGGCGTCTCCAGACTCTGTCACGTGCTCAGTGTGAACCTGCTTTCATCTGTGAAGAGCACAGGGCGCCAGTGGCAAATTTGCCAATCTTGGCATTCTCTGGCAAATGCCAAACGTCCTGCACGGTGTTGGGCTGTAAGCACAACCCCCACCTGTGGACGTCGGCCCCTCATAACACCCTCATGGAATCTGTTTCTGACCGTTTGAGCAGACACATGCACATTTGTGGCCTGCTGGAGGTCACTTTGCAGGGCTCTGGCAGTGCTCCTCCTGCTCCTCCTTGCACAAAGGCGGAGGTAGCGGTCCTGCTGCTGGGTTGTTGCCCTCCTACGGCCTCCTCCACGTCTCCTGATGTACTGGCCTGTCTCCTGGTAGCGCCTCCATGCTCTGGACACTACGCTGACAGACACAGCAAACCTTCTTGCCACAGCTCGCATTGATGTGCCATCCTGGATGAGCTGCACTACCTGAGCCACTTGTGTGGGTTGTAGACTCCGTCTCATGCTACCACTAGAGTGAAAGCACCGCCAGCATTCAAAAGTGACCCAAACATAGGAACTGAGAAGTGGTCTGTGGTCACCACCTGCAGAACCACTCCTTTATTGGGGGTGTCTTGCTAATTGCTTATAATTTCCACCTGTTGTCTATTCCATTTGCACAACAGCATGTGAAATGTATTGTCAATCAGTGTTGCTTCCTAAGTGGACAGTTTGATTTCACAGAAGTGTGATTGACTTAGAGTTACATTGTGTTGTTTAAGTGTTCCCTTGATTTTTTTGAGCAATGTAGATGTGTCTGGATGCTGTATAGCAACATGGGACAGTAGGACTGTTAGCACTATGGGAGGTTCAGTAAGGAACTCACGCAGCAACCGTATAACTTTAGTCCGTCCCCTCGCCACGACCGGGCGCGAACCAGGGACCCGTTTGGCTCTAGATTACACCTACCCATATACATACTTTACATTGTTCGCAATCTTACTTCTCTCAAATTTTCTGCACAAATTGGTTCACATCCATGTTAGTGAGCAATTCTCCTTTGCCAAGATAATCCATCCACTTGACATGTGTGGCATATCAAGAATCTTATTAAACAGTATGATCATTACACAGGTGCACCTTGTGCTGGGGACAATAAAAGGCCACTCTAAAATGTACAGTTTTGTCACACAACACAATGCCACAGATGTCTCAAGTTGAGGGAGTGTGCAATTGGCATGCTGACTTTAGGAATGTCCACCAGAGTTGTTGCCAGAGAATTGAATGTTAATTTCTCTATAATAAGCCGCCTCCAACATCAATTTAGAGAACTTGGCAGTACATCCAAACGGCCTCGTAGAAGTCATAGAAGTCCGTCACTGGCCGCGGGCAGCATTTGGTTCTTTAACGCAAGCACACATGCTCCGTTATAAGACGAGTTAACAATGTGGGTTGACACACAAGTTAACTTCTCTGTCTTAGTACATACATTTCACACTTATGTCAACGTTCACATATAATACAAGTAATATGTATTTTATTTATCGATGGATGAACGTGTTTGTTTGTTCTGTTCCTCTCTCCATCTCTGTAGCTTCCGGGTCTGCTGGATAAGGACCCGGACTAAGGGAATTGGGCTGACTTTGTAGTGCCTGTCCCAAATGGCTCATTAATGTCAATGTGCATATTAAAAGACACTGTCAGTAGTGATGTCATTTTGTAAATGTTGTGATATTGTTTCATAAACATGTTGCAATGTATATACTTTAGTATGTTTGTTTAGTTAAATGGAAAATGTAGGTTTGACTAGGTAATTGCTTAATTTAGTGTTAATTGTTCTGAGGGAGCCTCTCTTTCAGTTCATGGGGAGGCCATTTTGGATTGAGCTGTGAATGGGGCAGCATTGTGTTTAGCTGTCCCATAAGGTATACGTTTGATGGCAGTACTGTTTTTGTTCAGGAATCACTATGTAAATAAACACCCTGAGGCACAGAATAACTTTTGCAGGTCCGCCATTTTTTTATTTTGATAGAGGTCAGGTTTTCCAGTATAGCCTTCTGGCCTACTCTACGTGATAGAGGTTAGGTTTTCCAGTACAGCCTTCTGGCCTACTCTACGTGATAGAGGTTAGGTTTTCCAGTATAGCCTTCTGGCCTACTCTACGTGATAGAGGTTAGGTTTTCCAGTATAGCCTTCTGGCCTACTCTACGTGATAGAGGTTAGGTTTTCCAGTACAGCCTTCTGGCCTACTCTACGTGATAGAGGTTAGGTTTTCCAGTACAGCCTTCTGGCCTACTCTACGTGATAGAGTTTAGGTTTTCCAGTACAGCCTTCTGGCCTACTCTACGTGATAGAGGTTAGGTTTTCCAGTATAGCCTTCTGGCCTACTCTACGTGATAGAGGTTAGGTTTTCCAGTATAGCCTTCTGGCCTACTCTACGTGATAGAGGTTAGGTTTTCCAGTACAGCCTTCTGGCCTACTCTACGTGATAGAGGTTAGGTTTTCCAGTACAGCCTTCTGGCCTACTCTACGTGATAGAGGTTAGGTTTTCCAGTACAGCCTTCTGGCCTACTCTACGTGACAGATGGTGGCAGTGGTGGGATGGCGCACCGCAAATCAGTGAATTCCAACAAGAGGTAAAGGAATGAGTACAGGATTGTGTTCTCAGCAGCAGCATCAGCGGTTAGAAAAGTTACCTGAAGTTGAATCGGGGTGGAATACCATGGAATCGTCTGGTGAAGAAGAGGTCAAGAATGAGAAACTAGGAGCCCGACCAAGTGGCCAAACACAACCAGAACCATTTGAGCTACCGGTTGAACCAGCAGGGACAGCCATAAAAGACCATCTGACTGAAGGAGCAGTTGGGGGACCAGAACCCAACCATGGTAGCCCTTTTCCAGCAACTGATCACCTGCCTTGAGAGGAGGGACGAAGACCTCAAGCAGGAGTTACGGAGTCTATGCCAATCTATCCTCACAGCTCCTCACCAAGCGGAACTCGTCAGTGAGAGCCCAAGATTGGGTCTGCCAACACCAGGACAAAAAAGGATCAAAGGCTCCCCAAGTAGTAATGAGGCCAGCCCCAGCACCAGGAGACCAGTCCAGCAGTGTTAACGTCCATCTTCCAGCATTCCTGAGGAAGGAGCCAAAGATGCCCTCATACCAGCAGGGGGAGGACATTGAAAACTACCTGCTGAGGTTTGAGTGCATGGCCAAAACGTGGCAGTGGCCGGAGGTAGAGTGGGCCTGCATACTTGTCCCATTGCTCACGGGCAATGCCTTAGAGGCTTACACAGCAATGGATGAGGGGCTGTCCAACGTTTACAAGGGCTTAAAGGAAGCGCTGCTGGTGCAGTTCGACATCTCCCTAGAGATGAACCATTCCACAGGTGCAGGTTCATTAATTGTTTATGGTCCATTGAACAAGCATTGGGAAACAGTGTTTAAACCCTTTACAATGAAGATCTGTGAAGTTATTTTGATTTTTACAAATTATCTTTGAAAGACAGGGTCCTGAAAAAGAGATGTTTATTTTTTTGCTGAGTTTAGTAGAATAAAGCTAACACAGCCAGGACTGAATTAATTTTATTTTTATTTTTACATACATACCATGTGTTTGCAACAGTTGACACAAGATGAATATTCCAATAAAAATCCCCAGAAGCCTTTACAAGTTATTTCATTGGTCACATTAAATGTACACAGTAGGGGGGCACAAGAAACCATAGAAACAAAAGTATTGCTATTTACAAATGTTACTGTGACAATAAGACAATAACAAGCACTTACAGCAGAGCCCTCTGTACACTTTTAATCTTTCTAACTTTTCCATTTAAATCACTGGCTGGTCATTTCCTATTAAGTCCTTGGGAATGTCATTGAGGTGAGTGAGGAGGGCCTCTCTAGCTTGTTGTCTCTGCTGGTCTCAGTCACTCCTAAGTTGAGGTACCTGGTGGTCGTCTAAGGATCCTTCACTACTCTGACCTGTCACTATTGTACTTTACTGAGCCCCTGGCTGTGGTCTCCAGGCCTCACTCTGAGCTCTCTGCAAGCATCCTGGTGAAGTGTAGAGCAGCAGGTTCCTGGGTCAGATTGTGGAGGCTGTAGGCATGGCCTGTTGGACAACACAGGGAGAGGGTCAGAAGACATGGCCTGTTGGACAACACAGGGAGAGGGTCAGAAGACATGGCCTGTTGGACAACACAGGGAGGGGGTCAGAAGACATGGCCTGTTGGACAACACAGGGAGAGGGTCAGAAGACATGGCCTGTTGGACAACACAGGGAGAGGGTCAGAAGACATGGTCTGTTGGACAACACAGGGAGAGGGTCAGAAGACATGGCCTGTTGGACAACACAGGGAGAGGGTCAGAAGACATGGTCTTTTGGACAACACAGGGAGAGGGTCAGAAGACATGGTCTGTTGGACAACACAGGGAGAGGGTCAGAAGACATGGTCTGTTGGACAACACAGGGAGAGGGTCAGAAGACATGGCCTGTTGGACAACACAGGGAGGGGGTCAGAAGACATGGTCTGTTGGACAACACAGGGAGAGGGTCAGAAGACATGGTCTGTTGGACAACACAGGGAGGGGGTCAGAAAACATGGTCTGTCCTGGGTTAAAACTCACCACATGGGACCATGAAGGTCTGTCCTGGGTCATAATGGTTCTCTTTGCCATTGATCTTCACAGTTACTGAGCTGGTTAGGAGGTTATACACCTGGAACAACAACAACACACAGCTGATTAGGAGGTTATACACCTGGAACAACAACACACAGCTGGTTAGGAGGTTATACACCTGGAACAACAACACACAGCTGGTTAGGAGGTTATACACCTGGAACAACAACACACAGCTGGTTAGGAGGTTATACACCTGGAACAACAACACACAGCTGGTTAGGAGGTTATACACCTGGAACAACAACACACAGCTGGTTAGGAGGTTATACACCTGGAACAACAACACACAGCTGGTTAGGAGGTTATACACCTGGAACAACAACACACAGCTGGTTAGGAGGTTATACACCTGGAACAACAACACACAGCTGGTTAGGAGGTTATACACCTGGAACAACAACACACAGCTGGTTAGGAGGTTATACACCTGGAACAACAACACACAGCTGGTTAGGAGGTTATACACCTGGAACAACAACACACAGCTGGTTAGGAGGTTATACACCTGGAACAACAACACACAGCTGGTTAGGAGGTTATACACCTGGAACAACAACACACAGCTGGTTAGGAGGTTATACACCTGGAACAACAACACACAGCTGGTTAGGAGGTTATACACCTGGAACAACAACACACAGCTGGTTAGGAGGTTATACACCTGGAACAACAACACACAGCTGGTTAGGAGGTTATACACCTGGAACAACAACACACAGCTGGTTAGGAGGTTATACACCTGGAACAACAACACACAGCTGGTTAGGAGGTTATACACCTGGAACAACAACACACAGCTGGTTAGGAGGTTATACACCTGGAACAACAACACACAGCTGGTTAGGAGGTTATACACCTGGAACAACAACACACAGCTGATTAGGAGGTTATACACCTGGAACAACAACACACAGCTGGTTAGGAGGTTATACACCTGGAACAACAACACACAGCTGATTAGGAGGTTATACACCTGGAACAACAACACACAGCTGATTAGGAGGTTATACACCTGGAACAACAACACACAGCTGGTTAGGAGGTTATACACCTGGAACAACAACACACAGCTGATTAGGAGGTTATACACCTGGAACAACAACACACAGCTGGTTAGGAGGTTATACACCTGGAACAACAACACACAGCTGGTTAGGAGGTTATACACCTGGAACAACAACACACAGCTGGTTAGGAGGTTATACACCTGAACAAATTGATACCCTTGTATAATAGAGATAATACCCGAGCCCTGAAGCCTCCAGAAAATGAACTGACGCTCCACCAACCTGGAGGTCTTCCAACTAGCTGGTAAAAAGCTGTTCGGTCATCCTTCTTCTCCAGTCTTATTGAGCAGAATGAAAACAATCCCAAATGTATTTTGATGCTGTCGCAAAGCAGCCTTCCCCAAGGGAGGATGGCCTAGCAGTGATTTGATCATGATGATTAGAAAACAGCTTATGGACTCTCTTTTAATATGCGTATTTCTGCAAAACTTTGTTGTCACGAGTCTGCACAGAACTGCCAGGACAGAACTGCCAACTGGATCCTATTCCAACTAAACTACTGAAAGAGCTACTTCCTGTGCTTGGCCCTCCTGTGTTGAACATCATAATTGGCTCCCTATCCTCCGGACGTGCACCAAACTAACTAAAAGTGGCAGTAATAAAGCCTCTCCTGAAAAAGCCAAGCCTTGACTTGAAAAAAAAAAGTATACGTGTTTGAAACCTGACCGTAGTACATTACTTCAAATAATGAGGCATGTTTTACCTTGCTTCAAAGTAGCCTAGCCAAAATCCATCCAGAGAAACGTGGAGGCAATTATTTTATAAAGGCTTCCTCGTGCCATTAACAGCATTTCACTCCTGTTCTATTGGTTTTCATATATATATATATATATAGTGTTGTCTAGAAGCCAAAGGCACAATCCTCGTCATATTAGAAACCCAGTGCTAAGAACTATTCAATGCTGGCCTGACCAAACAGAATCCACGCTTCATGATCGTTTTTTCTCACGCGGACTGGGATATGTTCCGGGTAGCTTCCAAGAATAACATTGGCGAATCCGCTGAGTCGGTGAGTGAGTTTACCAGGACGTGTATAGGAGATGTTTCACCCACTGTGACTATTTGTTGCCATTGCATTCTACGTTTCTAACTGAGATTTTCATCTCTGTCACACCATTAGGTACGCTGTTAAGAACAGTGTTTTCCCACAAATGGCATTTTGGCAAATGTTTGAAAAAATGAGGTTTTGTCAGCTGCTTCATTACAGGAGTTGTGCAACAATAGCCAGCCTGTCTACATTAAGCTCTTAGCGAAACATTTACATTCCTTGTATGCATGCATACTGTTAGGAAAATAAATTTTACTGTTAGTAAAAATTAAAAATAAATACATTTGTTGACCGGTTAATGAGGGTCGGTTAGATTTTTTTTTTTTTTTAAGTAGTGAAATGTGATTCACAATATAAATCTAGATTTTTCTTAAAGTTCTCTCTGAATAAGCTTTGTTGCACAATTAGAAGGTCTAAAGACTATGTAAAATTATACCTCGGCTAAATATAAGCCTTCCACAACTATAAGACCCACTAATAATTACACCATTTTATCAAAACCTCTTTTTTGCTATAATCACTATTCTGGCTTTCAAAATTCAATTGTTACAAATTTAACTAGAACAATGCACATCCACTAATAATGACAAACATCTCGAGCAGGAATAATAGAAAATTAACACAGATCTCATAATGCAATTTTTGAAAATGGTGCCGAAAGACGGGGCTGCCCCACTTCTTGCTCTTAGAAAGAAGAGAAACAACAACAAGTGGGACACAATCATGAAGTGGAACCACATTTATTGGATATTTCAAACTTTTTTAACAAATCAAAAACTGAAAAATTGGACGTGGAAAATTATTCAGCCCCTTTACTTTCAGTGCAGCAAACTCTCTCCAGAAGTTCAGTGAGGATCTCTGAATGATCCAATGTTGACCTAAATGACTAATGATGATAAATACAATCCACCTGTGTGTAATCAAGTCTCCGTATAAATGCACCTGCACTGTGATAGTCTCAGAGGTCCGTTAAAAGCGCAGAGAGCATTATGAAGAACAAGGAACACACCAGGCAGGTCCGAGATACTGTTGTGACGAAGTTTAAAGCCGGATTTGGATACAAAAAGATTTCCCAAGCTTTAAACATCCCAAGGAGCACTGTGCAAGCGATAATATTGGATAAGAGCGTCCGCTAAATGACTTAAATGTAAATGTAAATGAAATGGAAGGAGTATCAGACCACTGCAAATCTACCAAGACCTGGCCGTCCCTCTAAACTTTCAGCTCATACAAGGAGAAGACTGATCAGAGATGCAGCCAAGAGGCCCATGATCACTCTGGATGAACTGCAGAGATCTACAGCTGAGGTGGGAGACTCTGTCCATAGGACAACAATCAGTCGTATATTGCACAAATCTGGCCTTTATGGAAGAGTGGCAAGAAGAAAGCCATTTCTTAAAGATATCCATAAAAAGTGTCGTTTAAAGTTTGCCACAAGCCATCTGGGAGACACACCAAACATGTGGAAGAAGGTGCTCTGGTCAGATGAAACCAAAATTGAACTTTTTGGCAACAATGCAAAACGTTATGTTTGGCGTAAAAGCAACACAGCTCATCACCCTGAACACCCTATCCCCACTGTCAAACATGGTGGTGGCAGCATCATGGTTTGGGCCTGCTTTTCTTCAGCAGGGACAGGGAAGATGGTTAAAATTGATGGGAAGATGGATGGAGCCAAATACAGGACCATTCTGGAAGAAAACCTGATGGAGTCTGCAAAAGACCTTAGACTGGGACAGAGATTTGTCTTCAAACAAGACAATGATCCAAAACATAAAGCAAAATCTACAATGGAATGGTTCAAAAATAAACATATCCAGGTGTTAGAATGGCCAAGTCAATGTCCAGACCTGAATCCAATCGAGAATCTGTGGAAAGAACTGAAAACTGCTGTTCACAAATGCTCTCCATCCAACCTCACTGAGCTCGAGCTGTTTTGCAAGGAGGAATGGGAAAAAATTTCAGTCTCTCGATGTGCAAAACTGATAGAGACATACCCCAAGCGACTTACAGCTGTAATCGCAGCAAAAGGTGGCGCTACAAAGTATTAACTTAAGGGGGCTGAATAATTTTGCATGCCCAATTTTTCAGTTTTTGATTTCTTAAAAAAGTTTGAAATATCCAATAAATGTCGTTCCACTTCATGATTGTGTCCCACTTGTTGTTGTTTCTTCACAAAAAAATACAGTTTTATATCTTTATGTTTGAAGCCTGAAATGTGGCAAAAGGTCGCAAAGTTCAAGGGGGCCGAATACTTTCGCAAGGCACTGTATGTGGCAGGGTCTACAGACAATGACAGACTTCAAAAAGAAAACTATCCTTGTCGTGGACACCGACATCTTGCTTCCAGACAAGCTAAACATCTTCTTTGCCCACATTGAGGATAACACAGTGCCACTGAAGTGGCCTGCTACCAAGGACTGTGGGCTCTCCTCCGTGGCCAACGTGAGTAAGACATTTAAACATGTTTGGTGGAGGAGGAATAATGGTCTGGGCTGTTTTTCATGGTTCCTTGGTTCCAGTGAAGGGAAATCTTGACGATACGGCATACACAGGGGCATTGTCATGCTGAAACAGGAAAGGGCCTTCACCAAACTGTTGCCACAAAGGTCAAGGCACAGATATTAGACGATTCTGTGCTTCGACCTTTGTGGGAACAGTTTGGGGAAGGGCCTTTCCTGTTTCAGCATGACAATGCCCTTGTGCACAAAGCGAGGTCCATACAGAAATAATGGTTTGTTGAGATCGGTGTAGAAGAACTTGATTGGCCTGCACAGAGCCCTGACCTCAACCCCATTGAGATGATTTGGAACACCGACTGCAAGTCTGGCCTAATCGCCAAACACCAGGGCTGTTGGTAATGTATCTGACATCACACTCAACTCTGATATCGTCTTTGTAGAACGCGTAGGGGTGTAGTCTGTGCTCAGTCAATGATTTCCATGTGAGAAACAGAGAACAGACCACAACCCCCTTCCAAGCTCAAATGGTTCATTCTTCGGATCTACACGATTCACGTGGACGGCCTATTAAGAAATCAAAATGGCGAATATCGCAGAAAAGCGACAATTGTACATCCCTGATGGTTTTAGGGATCAGGGGTTAAAGGTTACTCACATTGCTAGTGCTGTTGTCGACCAGTAGAGGGTTAGGGGTTAGAGGTCAGGGTTACTCACAGTGGTGGTGCTGTGGTCCACCAGCAGAGAGTTAAAGGTCAGGGTTACTCACAGTGGTGGCGCTGTGGTCCACCAGCAGAGGTTTCTTCATGTAGGAGCCCAGCAAGATCTTTCCATTGGAGAAGGTTTCAGCCAGCAGGTCCATCTTGTAACCAAGAGCTCTGTCTCGATACGAGAACCACTGGAAATGATCTGGGCTGATCTGGCCTCCCTCTGATAACACAACACAGGACAACATCACACTATTGTTGACCTATTGCCCCATCTCTGTCTGTGTGTACGTACGTTTCCCAGTGGCAGGCCAGAGCAAAGCCATCCAGTCTGTGAGGTTGGCCTTGTCCTCCAGCTGCAGTGTGATGGCTCTGAGAGGAGGAGCACAAAGCTCAGTCACAGCCTCCGGGTCCGACAGCACGATGCCAGGAGGGACAGACTGATGGACAGACGGATGGGCCGTCACTCTGAACGACTGGACACCTGTCATGAATGTTATGCATGTTAACATTAGAAGCCTCCTCCCTAAGTTTGTTCTATTCACTGCTTTAGCACATTCTGCCAACCCGGATGTTCTAGCTGTGTCTGAATCCTGGCTTAGGAAGACCACCAAAAATTCTGAAATTTTAATTCCAAACTACAACATTTTCAGACAAGATAGAACTGCCAAAGGGGGCGGTGTTGCAATCTACTGCAAAGATAGCCTGCAGAGTTCTGTCCTACTATCCAGGTCTGTACCCAAACAATTTGAACTTCTACTTTTAAAAATTCACCTCTCTAAAAACAAGTCTCTCACCGTTGCCGCCTGCTATAGACCACCCTCTGCTATAGACCACCCTCTGCCCCCAGCTGTGCTCTGGACACCATATGTGAACTGATTGCCAACTAGCCTACCTGGTTAAATAAAGGTTAAATAAAAAATAAATAAAACATGAAGAGGTCAGGGTTAGAGGTCAGTGGAATAATAAGAAAGTAGTATATCAATAAAGGGATTGTAAAGTTCCTGGGTTGGCTCTGCAGTCATCTTGGAAACAGGTCTGTCCAACACATCAGTGCCTTCAGAAAGTATTCACACCCCTTGACTTTTTCCACATTTTGTTGTTACATCCTGAATTTAAAATGAATTAAATAGAGATGTTTTGTGTGTCACTGGCCTACACACAATAGTTTCACTTTGACATGATGGGCTATGTTTTTAGAACATTTTACAAATAAATTAAAAATGAAAAGCTGAAATGTCTTGATTCAATAAGAATTCAACTCCTTTGTTATGGCAAGCCTAAATAAGTTCAGGAGTAACAACTCGCTAAATGAGTCACATAAATTGCATGGACTGACTGTGTGACGTAATAGCGTTGAACATGATTTTTGAATGACTACCTCATCTCTATACCCTACACATAACCACGAGGCCAATGGTCACGTTAGGGTTGAATGGCTGTGATAGGAGAAAACAGGATGAATCGACAACATTGTAGTAACTCCACAATACTAACCTAATTGACATAGTGAAATGAAGGAAGTCTGTACAGAATAACAAATATTCCAGAACATGCATCCTGTTTGCAACGAGAAACTAAAGCAAAACTGCAAAAGATCTTGTAAAGCAATTTACATTTTGTCCTGAATACAAAGTGTTATGTTTAGGGCAAATCCAATACAACACATTACAGAGTACTAAACTCCATATGTTGAAGCATAGTGGTGGCTGCATCATGTTATGGGTATGCTTGTAATTGTTAAGTACTAGGGAGTTTTTCAGGATAAAAAACAGAATGGCACAAAGCACGGGCAAAAACCTATAGGAAATCCTGGTTCAGTCTGCCTTCCACCAGACACAGAGGTGAATTCACCTTTCAACAGGATAATAAGGCCAAATCTACACTGGAGTTACTTACCAAGAAGACAGTGAATGTTTCTGGCCGAGTTATAGTATTGACTTAAATCTACTTGAAAATCTATGGCAAGACCTGAAAATGGTTGTCTAGCAAAGATCAACAACCAATTTGACAGAGCTTCAAGAATTTTGAAAAGAAAAATGGGAAAATGTTGCACAATCCTGGTGTGCAAGCTTTTAGAGGCATACTCAGAAAGACTGCTGTAATATTTGCCAAAAGTGCTTATAGAAAGTATTGACTCAAGAGGCGGGGGAATACATACATAAATGATATATTTCTGCATTACATTTTCAATAAATTAGCAAACATTTGAAAAAACATATTTTCACTTGGTCATTAAGGAGTACTCTGTGTAGATGGGTGACTTTATTTGGATCCATTCTGACCTCAGGCTGTAACACAACAAGTCAAAGGGGAGGAATACGTCCTGAAGGAACTGTACTTTAAATGTCTCATATCAAACTTCACTTAAAGTGCATATAAAATCCCAACACACTTTAAATTAAAACAATACATTGGAAAAGTCAAAGCAAACAGGAATCAGTAAAACAGAAGCAATACAGGCTCCATAGGACACACTAGGTTAGGACAACAGGCTCCATAGGACAATAGGCTCCATAGGACAATAGGCTCTATAGGACACACTAGGTTAGGACAACAGGCTCCATAGGACACACTAGGTTAGGACAACAGGCTCTATAGGACACACTAGGTTAGGACAATAGGCTCCATAGGACACACTAGGTTAGGACAACAGGCTCTATAGGACACACTAGGTTAGGACAACAGGCTCTATAGGACACACTAGGTTAGGACAACAGACTCTATAGGACACACTAGGTTAGGACAACAGGCTCCATAGGACACACTAGGTTAGGACAATAGGCTCTATAGGACACACTAGGTTAGGACAACAGGCTCTATAGGACACACTAGGTTAGGACAACAGGCTCTATAGGACACACTAGGTTAGGACAACAGGCTCTATAGGACACACTAGGTTAGGACAACATACTCTATAGGACACACTTGGTTAGGACAACAGGCTCCATAGGACAATAGGCTCCATAGGACACACTAGGTTAGGACAACAGGCTCCATAGGACACACTGGGTTAGGACAATAGGCTCCATAGGACAATAGGCTCCATAGGACAATAGGCTCCATAGGACACACTAGGTTAGGACAATAGGCTCCATAGGACAATAGGCTCCATAGGACAATAGGCTCCATAGGACAATAGGCTCCATAGGACACACTAGGTTAGGACAATAGGCTCCATAGGACACACTAGGTTAGGACAATAGGCTCCATAGGACAATAGGCTCCATAGGACAATAGGCTCCATAGGACAATAGGCTCCATAGGACACACTAGGTTAGGACAATAGGCTCCATAGGACACACTAGGTTAGGACAATAGGCTCCATAGGACAATAGGCTCCATAGGACAATAGGCTCCATAGGACACACTAGGTTAGGACAACAGGCTCCATAGGACACACTAGGTTAGGACAACAGGCTCTATAGGACACACTAGGTTAGGACAACAGGCTCCATAGGACAACAGGCTCCATAGGACAACAGGCTCTATAGGACACACTAGGTTAGGACAACAGACTCTATAGGACACACTAGGTTAGGACAACAGGCTCCATAGGACACACTAGGTTAGGACAACAGGCTCCATAGGACACACTAGGTTAGGACAACAGGCTCTATAGGACACACTAGGTTAGGACAACAGGCTCTATAGGACACACTAGGTTAGGACAACAGGCTCTATAGGACACACTAGGTTAGGACAATAGGCTCTATAGGACACACTAGGTTAGGACAACAGGCTCCATAGGACACACTAGGTTAGGACAACAGGCTCCATAGGACACACTAGGTTAGGACAGCAGGCTCCATAGGACACACTAGGTTAGGACAACAGGCTCCATAGGACACACTAGGTTAGGACAATAGGCTCCATAGGACAATAGGCTCCATAGGACAATAGGCTCCATAGGACAATAGGCTCCATAGGACAATAGGCTCCATAGGACACACTAGGTTAGGACAACAGGCTCCATAGGACACACTAGGTTAGGACAATAGGCTCCATAGGACAATAGGCTCCATAGGACACACTAGGTTAGGACAATAGGCTCCATAGGACAATAGGCTCCATAGGACACACTTGGTTAGGACAATAGGCTCCATAGGACAATAGGCTCCATAGGACACACTAGGTTAGGACAATAGGCTCCATAGGACACACTAGGTTAGGACAATAGGCTCTATAGGACACACTAGGTTAGGACAACAGGCTCCATAGGACAATAGGCTCCATAGGACACACTAGGTTAGGACAACAGGCTCCATAGGACACACTTGGTTAGGACAATAGGCTCCATAGGACACACTAGGTTAGGACAGCAGGCTCTATAGGACACACTAGGTTAGGACAATAGGCTCCATAGGACACACTAGGTTAGGACAATAGGCTCCATAGGACACACTAGGTTAGGACAATAGGCTCTATAGGACACACTTGGTTAGGACAATAGGCTCCATAGGACACACTAGGTTAGGACAATAGGCTCTATAGGACACACTTGGTTAGGACAATAGGCTCCATAGGACAATAGGCTCCATAGGACACACTAGGTTAGGACAATAGGCTCTATAGGACACACTTGGTTAGGACAATAGGCTCCATAGGACACACTTGGTTAGGACAATAGGCTCCATAGGACAATAGGCTCCATAGGACAATAGGCTCCATAGGACACACTAGGTTAGGACAATAGGCTCTATAGGACACACTAGGTTAGGACAATAGGCTCCATAGGACACACTAGGTTAGGACAATAGGCTCTATAGGACACACTAGGTTAGGACAATAGGCTCCATAGGACACACTAGGTTAGGACAACAGGCTCTATAGGACACACTAGGTTAGGACAACAGGCTCTATAGGACACACTAGGATAGGACAACAGGCTCTATAGGACACACTAGGTTAGGACAACAGGCTCTATAGGACACACTAGGTTAGGACAACAGGCTCCATAGGACACACTAGGTTAGGACAATAGGCTCTATAGGACACACTAGGTTAGGACAATAGGCTCCATAGGACACACTAGGTTAGGACAATAGGCTCCATAGGACACACTAGGTTAGGACAACAGGCTCTATAGGACACACTAGGTTAGGACAACAGGCTCTATAGGACACACTAGGTTAGGACAACAGGCTCTATAGGACACACTAGGTTAGGACAACAGGCTCTATAGGACACACTAGGTTAGGACAACAGGCTCTATAGGACACACTAGGTTAGGACAACAGGCTCTATAGGACACACTAGGTTAGGACAATAGGCTCCATAGGACAATAGGCTCCATAGGACACACTAGGTTAGGACAATAGGCTCCATAGGACAATAGGCTCCATAGGACACACTAGGTTAGGACAACAGGCTCCATAGGACACACTAGGTTAGGACAATAGGCTCTATAGGACACACTTGGTTAGGACAATAGGCTCCATAGGACACACTAGGTTAGGACAACAGGCTCTATAGGACACACTAGGTTAGGACAATAGGCTCTATAGGACACACTTGGTTAGGACAATAGGCTCCATAGGACACAATAGGTTAGGACAATAGGCTCCATAGGACAATAGGCTCCATAGGACACACTAGGTTAGGACAACAGGCTCCATAGGACACACTAGGTTAGGACAACAGGCTCTATAGGACACACTAGGTTAGGACAATAGGCTCCATAGGACACACTAGGTTAGGACAATAGGCTCCATAGGACACACTAGGTTAGGACAATAGGCTCCATAGGACACACTAGGTTAGGACAATAGGCTCCATAGGACAATAGGCTCCATAGGACACACTAGGTTAGGACAACAGGCTCTATAGGACACACTAGGTTAGGACAATAGGCTCCATAGGACACACTAGGTTAGGACAACAGGCTCTATAGGACACACTAGGTTAGGACAATAGGCTCCATAGGACAATAGGCTCCATAGGACACACTAGGTTAGGACAATAGGCTCCATAGGACACACTAGGTTAGGACAACAGGCTCCATAGGACACACTAGGTTAGGACAATAGGCTCCATAGGACAACAGGCTCCATAGGACACACTAGGTTAGGACAATAGGCTCTATAGGACACACTAGGTTAGGACAATAGGCTCCATAGGACACACTAGGTTAGGACAACAGGCTCTATAGGACACACTAGGTTAGGACAACAGGCTCTATAGGACACACTAGGTTAGGACAACAGGCTCTATAGGACACACTAGGTTAGGACAACAGGTTCTATAGGACACACTAGGTTAGGACAACAGGCTCCATAGGACACACTAGGTTAGGACAATAGGCTCTATAGGACACACTTGGTTAGGACAATAGGCTCCATAGGACACACTAGGTTAGGACAATAGGCTCCATAGGACACACTAGGTTAGGACAACAGGCTCCATAGGACACACTAGGTTAGGACAATAGGCTCTATAGGACACACTTGGTTAGGACAATAGGCTCCATAGGACAATAGGCTCCATAGGACACACTAGGTTAGGACAACAGGCTCTATAGGACACACTAGGTTAGGACAATAGGCTCTATAGGACACACTAGGTTAGGACAATAGGCTCCATAGGACACACTAGGTTAGGACAATAGGCTCCATAGGACACACTAGGTTAGGACAATAGGCTCCATAGGACAATAGGCTCCATAGGACACACTAGGTTAGGACAACAGGCTCTATAGGACACACTAGGTTAGGACAACAGGCTCCATAGGACAACAGGCTCCATAGGACAACAGGCTCTATAGGACACACTAGGTTAGGACAACAGACTCTATAGGACACACTAGGTTAGGACAATAGGCTCTATAGGACACACTAGGTTAGGACAATAGGCTCCATAGGACAATAGGCTCCATAGGACACACTAGGTTAGGACAATAGGCTCCATAGGACACACTAGGTTAGGACAACAGGCTCCATAGGACACACTAGGTTAGGACAATAGGCTCCATAGGACAACAGGCTCCATAGGACACACTAGGTTAGGACAATAGGCTCTATAGGACACACTAGGTTAGGACAATAGGCTCCATAGGACACACTAGGTTAGGACAACAGGCTCTATAGGACACACTAGGTTAGGACAACAGGCTCTATAGGACACACTAGGTTAGGACAACAGGCTCTATAGGACACACTAGGTTAGGACAACAGGCTCTATAGGACACACTAGGTTAGGACAACAGGCTCCATAGGACACACTAGGTTAGGACAATAGGCTCTATAGGACACACTTGGTTAGGACAATAGGCTCCATAGGACACACTAGGTTAGGACAATAGGCTCCATAGGACAATAGGCTCCATAGGACACACTAGGTTAGGACAACAGGCTCCATAGGACACACTAGGTTAGGACAATAGGCTCTATAGGACACACTTGGTTAGGACAATAGGCTCCATAGGACAATAGGCTCCATAGGACACACTAGGTTAGGACAACAGGCTCTATAGGACACACTAGGTTAGGACAATAGGCTCTATAGGACACACTAGGTTAGGACAATAGGCTCTATAGGACACACTAGGTTAGGACAATAGGCTCCATAGGACACACTAGGTTAGGACAATAGGCTCCATAGGACACACTAGGTTAGGACAATAGGCTCCATAGGACACACTAGGTTAGGACAATAGGCTCCATAGGACACACTAGGTTAGGACAACAGGCTCTATAGGACACACTAGGTTAGGACAATAGGCTCTATAGGACACACTAGGTTAGGACAATAGGCTCCATAGGACACACTAGGTTAGGACAATAGGCTCCATAGGACACACTAGGTTAGGACAATAGGCTCCATAGGACACACTAGGTTAGGACAATAGGCTCCATAGGACACACTAGGTTAGGACAATAGGCTCCATAGGACAATAGGCTCCATAGGACACACTAGGTTAGGACAACAGGCTCTATAGGACACACTAGGTTAGGACAACAGGCTCCATAGGACAACAGGCTCCATAGGACAACAGGCTCTATAGGACACACTAGGTTAGGACAACAGACTCTATAGGACACACTAGGTTAGGACAACAGGCTCCATAGGACACACTAGGTTAGGACAACAGGCTCCATAGGACACACTAGGTTAGGACAACAGACTCTATAGGACACACTAGGTTAGGACAACAGGCTCTATAGGACACACTAGGTTAGGACAACAGACTCTATAGGACACACTAGGTTAGGACAATAGGCTCCATAGGACAATAGGCTCCATAGGACACACTAGGTTAGGACAACAGGCTCTATAGGACACACTAGGTTAGGACAATAGGCTCCATAGGACACACTAGGTTAGGACAACAGGCTCTATAGGACACACTAGGTTAGGACAATAGGCTCCATAGGACAATAGGCTCCATAGGACACACTAGGTTAGGACAATAGGCTCCATAGGACACACTAGGTTAGGACAACAGGCTCCATAGGACACACTAGGTTAGGACAATAGGCTCCATAGGACAACAGGCTCCATAGGACACACTAGGTTAGGACAATAGGCTCTATAGGACACACTAGGTTAGGACAATAGGCTCCATAGGACACACTAGGTTAGGACAACAGGCTCTATAGGACACACTAGGTTAGGACAACAGGCTCTATAGGACACACTAGGTTAGGACAACAGGCTCTATAGGACACACTAGGTTAGGACAACAGGTTCTATAGGACACACTAGGTTAGGACAACAGGCTCCATAGGACACACTAGGTTAGGACAATAGGCTCTATAGGACACACTTGGTTAGGACAATAGGCTCCATAGGACACACTAGGTTAGGACAATAGGCTCCATAGGACACACTAGGTTAGGACAACAGGCTCCATAGGACACACTAGGTTAGGACAATAGGCTCTATAGGACACACTTGGTTAGGACAATAGGCTCCATAGGACAATAGGCTCCATAGGACACACTAGGTTAGGACAACAGGCTCTATAGGACACACTAGGTTAGGACAATAGGCTCTATAGGACACACTAGGTTAGGACAATAGGCTCTATAGGACACACTAGGTTAGGACAATAGGCTCCATAGGACACACTAGGTTAGGACAATAGGCTCCATAGGACACACTAGGTTAGGACAATAGGCTCCATAGGACACACTAGGTTAGGACAATAGGCTCCATAGGACACACTAGGTTAGGACAACAGGCTCTATAGGACACACTAGGTTAGGACAACAGGCTCCATAGGACAACAGGCTCCATAGGACAACAGGCTCTATAGGACACACTAGGTTAGGACAACAGACTCCATAGGACACACTAGGTTAGGACAACAGGCTCCATAGGACACACTAGGTTAGGACAATAGGCTCTATAGGACACACTAGGTTAGGACAACAGGCTCTATAGGACACACTAGGTTAGGACAACAGGCTCTATAGGACACACTAGGTTAGGACAACAGACTCTATAGGACACACTAGGTTAGGACAACAGGCTCTATAGGACACACTAGGTTAGGACAACAGGCTCTATAGGACACACTAGGTTAGGACAACAGGCTCTATAGGACACACTAGGTTAGGACAACAGACTCTATAGGACACACTAGGTTAGGACAACAGACTCTATAGGACACACTAGGTTAGGACAACAGGCTCTATAGGACACACTAGGTTAGGACAACAGACTCTATAGGACACACTAGGTTAGGACAACAGACTCTATAGGACACACTAGGTTAGGACAACAGGCTCCATAGGACACACTAGGTTAGGACAATAGGCTCCATAGGACACACTAGGTTAGGACAATAGGCTCCATAGGACACACTAGGTTAGGACAATAGGCTCCATAGGACAACAGGCTCAAGGCTCCGTACTTACAGTTGTTGTCATTCTCTTCATAATCCTCCAGTTCAATCATGGAAGACGGTCCGCTTTTGAACCCTTTTAACCTGTTGACAAAAAGGAATGGATCTCCTGACAGTGTCATGTTGGACAACAGTCACTCATAACGTAGAAGAGAAGCAACAGTCAGAAATACACCATATATATACATACACATACAGCAGTATGTGGAAACCCCTTCAAGTTGGTGGATCTGTCTATTTCAGCCACACCCATTGGTGGAATCGTCTATTTCAGACACACCCATTGGTGGAATCGTCTATTTCAGCCACACCCATTGGTGGAATTGGCTATTTCAGCCACACCCATTGGTGGAATTGGCTATTTCAGCCACACCCATTGGTGGAATTGGCTATTTCAGCCACACCCATTGGTGGAATCGGCTATTTCAGCCTCACCCATTGGTGGAATCGGCTATTTCAGCCACACCCATTGGTGGAATTGGCTACTTCAGCCACACCCATTGGTGGAATCGGCTACTTCAGCCACACCCATTGGTGGAATCGGCTACTTCAGCCACACCCATTGGTGGAATCGGCTACTTCAGCCACACCCATTGGTGGAATCGGCTACTTCAGCCACACCCATTGGTGGAATCGGCTACTTCAGCCACACCCATTGGTGGAATTGGCTACTTCAGCCACACCCATTGGTGGAATTGGCTATTTCAGCCACACCCATTGGTGGAATTGGCTATTTCTGGAGCAGTGGAAACGTGCTCCCTGGAGTGATGAATCACGCTTCACCATCTGACGGATGCCAGAAGGACGCTACCTGTCCCAATGCATAGTGCAAACTGTAAAGTTTGGTGGGGAGGAATAATGGCCTGGGGCTGTTTTTCATAGTTCGGGCTAGGCCCCTTAGTTCCAGTGAATCTTAACGATACAGCGTACAATGACATTCTATAAGATTTTGTGCTTCCAACTTTGTGGCAACAGTTTGGAGAAGGCCCTTTCCTGTTTTACCATGACAATGCCCCCATGCATAAGGCGATGTCCTGGGGCGGCAGGTAGCCTAGTGGTTAGAGTGTTGAACTTGTAACCGAAAGGTTGCAATATCGAATCCCCGAGCTGAACTGGGTAAAAATCTATCGTTCTGCCCCTGAACAAGGCAGTTGTCCCTAGGCCGTCACTGAAAATAAGAATTTGTTCTTAACTGACATGCCTAGTTAAATAAAGGTAAAATACAATGGCAACAGTGTTTAGAAGCAACAATCAGAAGTAAAAGATGTTGAGAAACAACAATCAGAAGTAAAAGATGTTGAGAAGCAACAATCAGAAGTAAAAGATGTTGAGAAGCAACAATCAGAAGTAAAAGATGTTGAGAAGCAACAATCAGAAGTAAAAGATGTTGAGAAGCAACAATCAGGACCATGTCCCAGGACTACCTGACATGAGGACTCCTTGCTGTCCCCAGTCCACCTGGCCATGCTCCTGCTCCAGTTTCAACTGTTCTGCCTTACTATTATTCAACCATGCTGGTCATTTATGAACATTTGAACATCTTGGCCACGTTCTGTTATAATCTCCACCCGGCACAGCCAGAAGAGGACTGGCCACCCCACATATGCTCTCTCTAATTCTCTCTTTCTTTCTCTCTCTCGGAGGACCTGAGCCCTAGGACCGTGCCCCAGGACTACCTGACATGATGGCTCCTTGCTGTCCCCAGTCCACCTGACTGTGCTGCTGCTCCAGTTTCAACTGTTCTGCCTTATTATTATTTGACCATGCTGGTCATTTATGAACATTTGAACATCTTGGTCATTTTCTGTTATAATCTCTACCCGGCACAGCCAGAAGAGGACTGGCCACCCCACATAGCCCGGTTCCTCTCTAGGTTTCTTCCTAGGTTTTGGCCTTTCTAGGGAGTTTTTCCTAGCCACCGTGCTTTTACACCTGCATTGTTTGCTGTTTGGGGTTTTAGGCTGGGTTTCTGTACAGCACTTTGAGATATCAGCTGATGTACGAAGGGCTATATAAATAAATTTGATTTGATTTGATTTGAATCAGAAGTAAAAGATGTTGAGAAGCAACAATCAGAAGTAAAAGATGTTGAGAAGCAACAATCAGAAGTAAAAGATGTTGAGAAGCAACAATCAGAAGTAAAAGATGTTGAGAAGCAACAATCAGAAGTAAAAGATGTTGAGAAGCAACAATCAGAAGTAAAAGATGTTGAGAAGCAACAATCAGAAGTAAAAGATGTTGAGAAGCAACAATCAGAAGTAAAAGATGTTGAGAAGCAACAATCAGAAGTAAAAGATGTTGAGAAACAACAGTTAGAACTAACAAAAGGTCGACCGATTATGATTCCCAATTAAAAAGATGAGAGAGGCCTGTAATTTTCATCATAGGTACACTTCAACTATTAATTTGATTGCTTTTCTGATTTTCGTGACCAAGCTACCTGATGCTAAGTGTGCTTAATGTTTTGTCATGCGATCGATAAACTCACACAAACGTTTGGATTGCTTTCGCTGTAAAGCATAATTTCAAAATCTGAGACGACAGGTGGATTAACAAAAGGCTAAACTGTGTTTTCCTATATTGCACTTGTGATTTCATGAATATGAATATTTTTAGTAATATTATTTGACTGAGGCGCTATGCTATTCTGCGGTTGCTGATGACAGCTATCCCAGGGATAGGTAGCGTCAAGAAATTAAGGTATGATTAATATGATTGTATATGTAATTCTGTGTGATTAGTTAGGTATTTAGTAAATAAATAATTAAACCCAATTCTGTATTGCTGATTCAACTTGTTAGCCAGGGTTCGTGAAGAGAACCAAGAATTTACAACTTTCAGATGAGAATGAAATAAGGTGATGATTTATATTGACTGCTAATGATGTAAAATATTACTAGGTCTTTAAGAGTTTATTCGGAAGATAACAGCTCTATAAACATTATTTCGTTGTGCCCCAACTTTCTAGTTAATTACATTTACATGATTAGCTCAACCAGGTAATATTAATTACGGAGAAAGGATTTTATAGAATAGCATGTCATATCACTTAATCCGGCATAGCCAACGACACGACAAGAAGCAACAGTCAGAAGTAACATGTAGAGAAGCAACAGTCAGAAGTAGCGTGTTGAGAAGCAACAGTCAGAAGTAGCGTGTTGAGAAGCAACAGTCAGAAGTAGCGTGTTGAGAAGCAACAGTCAGAAGTAGCGTGTTGAGAAGCAACAGTCAAAAGTAGCGTGTTGAGAAGCAACAGTCAGAAGTAGCGTGTTGAGAAGCAACAGTCAGAAATAGCGTGTTGAGAAGCAACAGTCAGAAGTAGCGTGTTGAGAACCAACAGTCAGAAGTAGCGTGTTGAGAAGCAACAGTCAAAAGTAGCGTGTTGAGAAGCAACTGTCAGAAGTTAGTAGTATTTGGGAGTGTACTTACGTGTTGTCTGAGAGTCGGTTGTTGCTTTGGGAGAACTCTCGATGTATGGTCTTCTTTTCCCCCAGCTGTCCAACAGGCTCTATGCAGACAGTACTGGCACTCAGATCCACAGGGCTGGAGCTCCTGTCACTGGTTGGGTCCTGGGAGGGGTCATTAGCTGGCCCAGAGCTGAGGCCGATGCTGGGGCTCTGGGCTGACTGCTCCTCAGGCGCTCTAGGGAATAGCGTTTTCCTCCCCAAAGTCTGCCGCGTGATGCTTCTGACCGTGGCCACCGGGAGCGCTCCTCTGCCCGAGGAGAAGACGGCGCCAATGGTGGCCAGAGAGCGCTTGACTGTCTTGGGAGCGGAGAGGTCCTTCCTCTTCAGCGGGGTCTGAACTCCTCCAGGTCGAGTTAAGGAGGTTGTGTTGCCATTCTGAGGGGGTCCAAGGAACTTACTTCTCTCCACCTTGCGAGTTTTTGGGTTTGGCTGTGGTTGAGGGGGTGAAGGTTTTTTGGGGTAAGGCTGGGGTTGTTGAGGGAGTGAAGAGGTGCTGTCAGCGTTCTCTGGGGGGTTGCTGGTGACCCACCAGTTCTCTGGAGCTTTCCTCCTCCTGCTGCGTTTCTCTGGAGCCTCCCTGGCCTGACGCACCTGCCTGCTGGGGGTAACGGTAGCAGAGTGGGGGGTAATGTCACTCTGGGGTTTACACTTGGGAGGGCGGGTATAGATCCAGTCAAACACCTTCTCACCTGAGAAGAGACATTAGCAGAACACAAAATCAACACATATTTAAATAACAGCTGTTTGAGATGACAGAGTACATATTTTGTATTTTACTAAGTTTGATTTATGAGTGAGCTATATCCACTTGAAGGAAATGGGTGGTGTTAGTATGAAGTCTTACTTGGGGTGAGTGTATGCTGTCTGAGAGGGCTGGGCATGGGACTGAGCCCCCCCAGCTCCTGTTGCTCCTCCTGCTGCTCTGCCGTAGAGGCCTCAGCCTCCTCCTCTTCTCTCTGACCTTCAGGCCTCGCTGGCTCCTCTCTACTGGTCGTCTTTTGCTTCTTAGTTCTGCCCCTCTTGGGCTTCTCTGCTTTATTTTCTGTGGTCTGATTGGACAAAGGTTTATTTTCTGCGGTTTGATTGGACGAGGGTTTCTTCTTTGCGTTCTGATTAAACAAGGGTCTTGATGTCCCCTCCTCTTGCCCTGACTCCACAGAGGAATATCTTGCTGGTTTGGTTTTTGTTTTCTTGTTATTGTGTTTGTACTTGTTTGCTGTGTGTGTATTGACTGTCTCTGTGACCTGTGTGTTGAAAGGGCTGGTGAGCCACCAGGGACCAGGCTTGATCCTCTTCCTCTTCCCTGCTAACTGGGTTAGCTGGCCGGCCTGGGAGGAGTCAGCCTCACCTGTAGGGGAGGGGCCGACCTCCTTGGCTTTACGATTGGCTGGGACCTTGACTCGTCTCTGTCCTGTCGGTGCCAACTGTAGAACTGTGGAGGAAAGACAACATCTAGCCGAGATTTTTATGTGCATTACATTTTTCCATTGATTTTTTTGTGAATATTTCTATTTTGTTGTTTATATTGTTGAGAGCAAAACATACAGTCAAAGTCCGAAGTTTACATACACCTTAGCCAAATACAGTTAAACTCAGTTTTTCACAATTCCTGACATTAAATCCTAGTAAAAATAACCCTGTTTTAGGTCAGTTAGGATCACCACTTTATTTTAATAATGTGAAATGTCAAAATAATAGTAGAGAGAATGATTTATTTCAGCTTTTATTTCTTTCATCAGAAGTTGTGGGTAAGAAGCTTACATACACGCAATTACTATTTGGTAGCATTGCCTTTAAATTGTTTAACTCGGGTCAAACGATTTAGGTAGCCTTCCACAAGCTTCCCACAATAAGTTGGGTGAATTTTGGCCCATTCCTCCTGACAGAGCTGGTGTAACCGAGTCAGGTTTGTAGACCTCCTTGCTCGCACATGCTTTTTCAGTTTTGTTTTCTAATTTTCTATAGGATTGAGGTCAGGGCTTTGTGATGGCCACTCTAATGCCTTGACTTTGTTGTCCTTAAGCCATTTTGCAACAACTTTGGAAGCATGCATGGGGTCACGGTCGCAAATGGTTCTTCCAAATGGACAAAGCTTTAACTGATGTCTTGAGATGTTGCTTCAATATATCCACCTAATTTTCCTACCTCATGATTCCATCTATTTTGTGAAGTGCACCTGTCACTCCTGCAGCAAAGCACCCCCACAAAATGATGCTGCCACCCCCGTGCTTTACGGTTGGGATGGTGTTCTTCGGCTTGCAAGCCTCCCCCTTTTTCCTCCAAACATTATGATGGTCATTATGGCCAAACAGTTCTATTTTTGCTTCATCAGTATAGAGGACAGTTCTTCAAAAAGTACGATCTTTGTCCCCATGTGCAGTTGCAAACCGTAGTCTGGTCTTGAAATATATCAACAAATACACCTCCAATTGACTCAAATGATGTCAATTAGCTTATCAGAAGCTTCTAAAGCCACGACATAATTTTCTGGAATTTTCCGAGCGGTTTAAAAGCACAGTCAACTTAGTGTATGTAAACTTCTGACCCACTGGAATTGTGATACTGTGAATTATAAGTGAAATAATATGTCTAAACAATTGTTGGAAAAATTACTTGTATCATGCACAAAGTAGATGTCCTAACCGACTTGCCAAAACCAGTTGGTAAACAAGACATTTGTGGTTGAAAAACAAGTTTTAATGTCTCCAACTTAAGTGCATGTAAACTTCAGACGTTCAACTGTATTCCTATACCTACACATGATACAACTTGAACTTGTGATGAACATTGTAGTCAAAGAAACCATTGTGATGTCAGCTGATCTTACCTGGTGAAACATCCTGGTCTGAAGCAGCTTCACTCTCCTCCTCCATGCTGACGGGCTTCTCCCCAGCTCCAGCTGACAGTCTCCTGGTTTTCCCAGACTGCAGGCCTCGTCCTCGGCTCGTCTTGGGGTTCACCTTGTTACCTTGGATACCAGCTTGGAATTGAGATATTCTGGGAACTTTCTTTTCTGTTTTGGTGCGTGCTTTTGATTGACTGGGTTTAGGCTTAGCCCCTCCTGGTTCCAGGTAACCTGCTGTCGTTGGTTCAGATAACGGGTTGTTGACCTTCTTCTTCGGGTCTTGTTCTATGTGGTCTGCCTCGACATGCCCATCACCTTGGGGACTTGAGTCCCTCTTCTTCCTGGCTGTAGACTTGGTGAGGACAGGTATGAGGGAGGAGCCTCCAGTAGCATTCTTCTCTTTAGTTTTCACTTCAGCTGTCCCTCCTGATCTCAGCTTGGCTGTATCCTTCTCTGATTGGCTTGTCTTGGTGAGTGTGTCAGCTGAGGCGTCATTATTGCTGTGTGATTGGTCCTTCTGCTGCGGTTGAGGTGTGGCTGTGGTCCTGTTGGGGTCAGTCTTCCTGCGAAGGGAGAACCAGGAAGGACCATCGTCCTCCAGGATCAGGAAGTCATCCTCCAGGTCGGTGAGAGGAGCTTTTCTCACTGGAGACGCCAGGGCTTTCCTAGGGCAGAAACACAGCATTAACCCTTTTCTAGGGCAGAAACATAGCATTAACCCTTTTCTAGGGCAGAAACACAGCATTAACCCTTTTCTAGGGCAGAAACACCGCATTAACCCTTTCCTAGGGCAGAAACACAGCATTAACCCTTTTCTAGGGCAGAAACACAGCATTAACCCTTTTCTAGGGCAGAAACACAGCATTAACCCTTTTCTAGGGCAGAAACACCGCATTAACCCTTTTCTAGGGCAGAAACACAGCATTAACCCTTTTCTAGGGCAGAAACACAGCATTAACCGTTTTCTAGGGCAGAAACACCGCATTAACCCTTTCCTAGGGCAGAAACACAGCATTAACCCTTTTCTAGGGCAGAAACACAGCATTAACCCTTTTCTAGGGCTGAACTTGTGAGAAGGTGGGAAGGATCCGTGGACACTTAAGGGACGGGTATGATGAGTGTGTTTCATTTGGTGACTTCAGAGAGGACAGGAAACACACATGACGATTAGAGGTCGACCGATTAATTAGGGCCGATTAATTAGGGCCGATTAATTAGGGCCGATTTCAAGTTTTCATAACAATCGGAAATCTTTTTTTTTTTACACCTTTATTTTACCTTTATTTAACCAGGCAAGTCAGTTAAGAACACATTCTGATTTTCAATGACGGCCTAGGAACAGTGGGTTAACTGCATCGCTCAGGGGCAGAATGACAGATTTTCACCTTGTCAGCTTGGGGGATTTGCAACCTTACAGTTAACTTGTCCAACGCTCTAACCACCTGCCTCTCATTGCACTCCACGAGGAGACGTTGTAACGGTTTTGACTTGAGGTTATTATTTATAGGGGTGCCAGGTAGGTTGTGCCTACCAGAGAAAACATTAGTTTCTCCTTTTAGTTTTGGTGGGAATGAGTCCCATCTGGTCCGTCAAGTCTACACCAATACAAAGGACGTATGTAAAAGTCAGGATGGAAATAAACTTTTCATAAACCCTTAAAACATTGAAAAGAACTTCAAAAACCATTATATTCTGTTGCGTGGGTTGTATTAGCAACAACAATGATTACACACATATATAATAATATCACAATGAGTTCTGGTTCCTCCAGAAATGTCCTGTACCTCGGGCCTAAAAAGAGTCCTGCCCGGTAAAGGAGTTCAGTGAACTCAAGTGACTTTTGTCACGCGATGTTCGTCCGTTCGTTCCGTGTAGCGTAAACCCAGTATTAAACATACAATCAATATAACAATTACTTTACCACAGAACCTTAAAGCGGATCAACTCTTAATTAAGTCCTCAACTACCACTAACTACACAAATCAAAGTATACATCACATCCAAACAAATGAAATACCGTATACAAAAAGGTGGTAGTCAGTCGGTCAGTCAGACAATCCAATCCGCCAATAGATCTCCAGCGGAGAAAGGCCACGAAGAACGGAGAGGGGTAGTCCAGGGACGCAAAGAGTGGATCCGATCCTGGGTAAACTCTCTTAGGCTACAAAACACACGTTTAACGGCAACAAAACAAACGGAATAGAGAAGCTTCGGAACTGAGGGTTGAACACATCCTCATGCACGTCTCCATCCCAACCCCACTTTCGTGCAGCTGATACTGGCTATTTAATTGGGAATTAAAGGGAAAGCGCCCTATTGGAAGGAGCTGCACTGAGACGGTTCAGAAAAATTCAGGGCCGTCACACACCCCCTCCCCTGGAAAAAGCCGACCATTGCCCTGGAAGGCACATCTTGGTCGGGGGAAACCGAGAAAGGTCTCCTCATCACTTTCCTCTACAAAAAGATTCATTACTTTTTGGAGCTCACGCTCCTCAGCTGAGGAGTCACAGGCCTTAAGGTGCGAGACTTCTGGGTCTGGGAATCCGAGAAAAGTATCCTCACTATCCTCTTCAAAGATATCCAGGACCTTGCGGCGCTCAATCGCCTCCCAATTCCTCAGCCGAGGGGTAACAGGCCTTAAGGCGTGAGACATGGACGATGCGCATATCTTCACCTGTGTCCTCTTTCACCACTCGGTAGTTCAAAGGGCCCATCTGCTCCACAATCCTATATGGTCCTTGCCATTTAGGAGCGAGCTTGGCCGAGAAGAATTGTTCAGCTTTCGAGTAAGGATGAGAGCGAAGCCACACCCGATCACGAAGCTGGAACTGCATGTCTCGTCTGTTCTTATCAATTTCTCTTCTGCTTGAGTCGAGCCTGGATCATGTTCTTTGAGACAAGAGCTCTCAAGTCATGGAGATGGCCTACCTGGTCATAGCAAGCAGCGTCTGGAGTAAGCTGCTGGGGCTGTAGCACCATATCCAAGGGTCCTCGGAGAGGACGACTTAGGTTCAGCTCTGCAGGTGTGACTCCAGTGGACTCTTGCACAGCAGAATTCAGGGCAAATCGAAACTCATGAAGGTGCTTGTCCCAGTGTTTGTGCTGGGTCCCTACATAGGAAGCAATCATTGTCTTCAAGGTTCGATTTACTCTCTCAGTGAGATTGGTCTGTGGGTGATAGGCCGTGGTCAACTTCTGCCTCAGGTTCCATCTTTGGCAGGTCTCCTCAAAGAGATCAGAGACAAATTGGGAACCTCGATCAGACAGGATGTAATCAGGCACTCCCCAGCGAGTCAGGATCTCTTTCGTAAGGATGTTAGAGACGGTCGTTGCTGTGGCCTGACGCAGGGAAAAGAGTTCCACCCACTTTGAATAGTAATCAACAAAAACAAGTATGTACACATTCTGATTGGAGCTTCTAGGAAATGGACCCATCAAATCCACTCCTAACATTTCCCAAGGTCGGGTAACCACCGTTTGCTGCAACTTGCCAGCAGGCTTTCTACCTTCTGGTTTGTACATTTGACAAACCTGACAATTTCGGATGTGTGACTTCACATCCATGCTCAGATGTGGCCAGTAGAGTAACGCTTGCAACCGCTTGTAGGTTTTGAACCTGCCCAAATGACCAGCTAATGGGTCTTCATGGAAATGTTGAAGCAGTTGTAGGCGTAGAGTTTCAGGTATGTACATTTGGTAGAGTGTTCTGTGAGGTAGTTGTACGACTCGGTAGACTTTATCTTCAATGATGGTCAGCTTTGTGGTAGGATTGACCATCTTTTCTCCATCTTCCAGGATAGTCTGGTACAAAGCCTGTACTTCTGGATCATCCTGTTGAGCTTTCCATATTGCCTCATCAGAGATGGGAAAGTCTGTTTTGGGCGAGTCTCGACTGCTTGACAGGACAGTAGCACATGTAAGATCAGGGCCACCGTTATCACAAGTAGGAGCTCTGGACAAGGCATCTGGAACAGTGTTGTATTTTCCTTTCCTGTATTCCACTGCAAATGTGAACTCTTGCAACCGTAGAGCCCATCTTATGAGTCTGGTGCTTAGTTTGTTGGTCTTGAACACCCACACAAGGGAGGAATGGTCAGTGACCACAGTGAAGTGTCTTCCCTCCAAGTAGTACCTCCACTTTTCCAAAGCCCAGACCACTGCAAGGCACTCTTGCTCTGTTGTGGAGTAGTTCCGTTCTGCTCCATTCAATGTCCGACTGGCGAACGCTAGCACTTCTTCAGTGCCAAGTCCAGTCTGTTGGACTAGGACAGCACCAAGTCCAACATCACTTGCATCAGTGTAAACAACAAAAGGGCAATCAAAGTTGGGATGACCTAAAATGGGAGGTGTGACGAGATGTCGTTTCAGGGTTTCAAAGGAAGTCTGGCACTCTGCCGTCCATTGGAATTTCGCTCCTTTTCGCTTCATCGCGTTGAGGGGTTCTGCCACCTGGGAGAAGTTCGACACAAACCGATGGTACCATCCAGCCATACCAAGGAACCGTTGAAGGGCCTTGAGTGTGGTTGGCACAGGGAAGTCTTGTACAGCCTTTGTCTTTTCAGGATCCACATGAATGCCGTCGAAAGACACAATATGGCCAAGGAACTTCAGGGAGGTTTGGCAGAAGTTGCTCTTCTTCATATTTAAGGTCAGACCAGCTTCTCTTAGCTTGTCCAACACTGCTTGAAGATCTTGAAAGTGTCTTTCTCTGTTCTGAGAGTAGATAATTATATCGTCCAGGTAGACGAAACAGATCTTCCCTTTGAGCTCACCTAACGCAATCTCCATGAGTCTTTGGAAAGTGGCAGGGGCATTCTTTAATCCAAAGGGCATCACCTTAAAGGAAAACAAGCCCTCAGCACAGACAAAAGCAGTCTTGTCCTTGCTTTCCTGGTCCATCTCAACCTGCCAATAACCACTATTGAGGTCAAGGGTAGTGAACACAACAGCGCCAGACAATGACTCCAGGATCTCATGGATGGTAGGAAGAGGATATGCATCAGTCTGAGAAACATTGTTGGTCTTCCTATAGTCCACACAAAATCTAAGACCACCAGTCTTTTTTGGGATGAGGACAACAGGAGCAGCCCAGGGAGAGGAGGAACGTTCTATTATATCTTGTGCTAACATATCATTTATGAGTCCCTTTTGGATGATTAGCTTCGCTGGGGACAAACGATATGGCTTTTGCTTAATCGGCATTTCCTGTGTAAGGAATATTTTGTGCTTCAGGAGCCTGGTGCGTCCCAGCTTTGAAGTACATACATCAGCATTATTCTGCAGCTGTTCCAACAGCCTTAACTCCTCTGGCTGTTCCAGCTGAGCTCTTCTCACAGCCTGTAAAAGGAGATCGTCAGAAGGATTATCGAGGGTTAGTGGTACCGGAGCAATGGCAGAGAAGACTGCCACATTTGAACCCCAATCATGCAACTTCATAGCTTCTGATTGGAAGAAATGCTTCTCGCTCGGATTGTATGGAAACCAGTAGCAATTGTGTGCGATATCAATCTGGACACCACTGAAGTACATGAAATCAATTCCCAACACGACAGGAAAAGCAAGGTTCCTGGTTTGTAGGATAACAGAAGGAATCATATAGGAGCGGTTACACAGGCGGAACTCTACCTCACTCCATCCAAGGGGTCGTCTAGCCTCACCATCAGCCAGATAGAGTGGACCTTCTGTCCACGGCTTCAAGTTGTATTGTGGACCGTTAACCTCCTTCCACAGTTTCTCATTGAGCAGTGTGTAGGATGACCCGGTATCCAAGATGGCTCTTCCTGTCCATGGGCCTATGGACAGGGGTAACACCAGTTGGTGCGGTATTAACTGAAAGGAAGGGGATGTCGATGGGGGGGCGTAGGCAGTGACTCTTGGGGTTTCAGCTCTGGTTAAAGCACCCAGAGAAGGATGGTCATTGCTGCGAAGAGAGTTAGGTGTGTTGGCCTGTTGTGATTTGTGGTTTCTGGAAGGGTTTACTTGATACGGTCTTGGACATGTAGCTGAAGAATGTCCCTTTTGGCTACATCTCCAACAGAACATGAGAGGGGTCTTGGCTGGAGACTCTGGCTGTTGTTGATGGTCTGGCTTGGGCAACTGTTTGGGTGTCTGTTTCTTTCTCTGGTCATATTGCTGTTGGCATTCTCTGTCCTTCTCAAACTGCTGTCCCAAGCGAACCAGTCCATCGACAGTGGTGACTCGTTCTCGGAGTTGACTGGCTAGTAGTGGGTTGATGTTCTTCAAGATCAATTTAATGACCTCTTCCTCCTCAATGCCAGGTTTCCACCTTCTGCACAGGGAGTGGTAACCGTATGCAAAGTCACGGATACTCTCTTTCTCTCCTTGTACTCGATTTCTGACTCTGTCTGCCAATTCATCTGTGTAGTCCTCAGATAGAAATGCAGAGGAAAACTTGGCCTCAAAGTCAGCCCAGGAGGTAGTGGTGAGACGTGCCACATCCCACCAGTCTCGAGCTGTCCCATGCAACACATTCCTCAATGTGGCAAGGAGTTCTTCGTCAGCCAGGGGATTGAGGGCAAGAAAGTCACGACATCTTTCTAGATACATTAGCGGATCAAGACTGTCATCTTTTTTCCCAAAGGTGGGAAATTGCAATTTAATGGGCATCGCCCTCACATGACGTCTACTCAAATCACCATGAACAAACGAGCTAGGAGGGATTGAGGAAGTAGAGGGGGAGGGCGTTATCGGACAATGAAAATGAACACCAGGATGCATGGTGGATTGCATCCTGCAAGGGGTGGCTGCAGCATGGCCTGGTCTTGGCTGTTCAGAGGTGCCAGCTTGGCCCTCAGTGGTCTGAACTGAAGTGGACACCAGGGAAACTCTGTGTAAGGAGTTGTGCCTAATGGAGGCCATGTCCACAGACACGTCATCCAACATTTTAACACAATTAGAGAGCTCTGTCTGCAAGTGGTCTACAGTGTTAACCATGGGAGAAAAAACAGAATTAACGTCCTTGAGGACCTCAGTGTGGTGATGTTGCAGGCGCCATTGGAGAGTGGCAGTGAATTGGTTTCGTTGGTAGTCAAACTGCCTGTCCAGGGCACCAGTAATTTCCCGTCTTCCACTCTCACTGAGCTCTGTCAGCATGTGGGTTAGAGTGCTCAGTGAGTTTCTGAATTCCATGGCACACTGTTGTTGCTCTTCCCTCAGACATTTGAAATTATGGTGGATAAGAGTTTGGAGATGTTGTTGAGTCCGACGAATATCAAGGATGTCACCTTGAAGTTGTAAGACTACAACCTCTGGAGATAAACCAGACAATGGAGGAAGGTTGGGTGTCAGAGGGAGGGCTAGCTCAGTACTTCCACACAGATCCATGTCAATAAGTGAGTAACTGGTTAGACCTCCTGTGGCCTGTGGCTCAGGCCGGGCATTCAGATTCCCAGGGCTCTGGCCCAAATCAACTCCATTATCTCCATTCACATTATGATTTGTATTGTCAGCTTGATGGTCAGAATGGCCCTGTGTATTCCCATTGACAGGTATGACATGGATGAGCACATTATCTTGGGGTGAATCCATTGTTTTAATTCCACACAAAATATTTGCTTTGGTTAGTTCTCAATGTTGAGCTGTCCCATCTGGGGTGCCATTTTTATGTAACGGTTTTGACTTGAGGTTATTATTTATAGGGGTGCCAGGTAGGTTGTGCCTACCAGAGAAAACATTAGTTTCTCCTTTTAGTTTGGGTGGGAATGAGTCCCATCTGGTCCGTCAAGTCTACACCAATACAAAGGACGTATGTAAAAGTCAGGATGGAAATAAACTTTTCATAAACCCTTAAAACATTGAAAAGAACTTCAAAAACAATTATATTCTGTTGCGTGGGTTGTATTAGCAACAACAATGATTACACACATATATAATAATATCACAATGAGTTCTGGTTCCTCCAGAAATGTCCTGTACCTCGGGCCTAAAAAGAGTCCTGCCCGGTAAAGGAGTTCAGTGAACTCAAGTGACTTTTGTCACGCGATGTTCGTCCGTTCGTTCCGTGTAGCGTAAACCCAGTATTAAACATACAATCAATATAACAATTACTTTACCACAGAACCTTAAAGCGGATCAACTCTTAATTAAGTCCTCAACTACCACTAACTACACAAATCAAAGTATACATCACAACCAAACAAATGAAATACCGTATACAAAAAGGTGGTAGTCAGTCGGTCAGTCAGACAATCCAATCCGCCAATAGATCTCCAGCGGAGAAAGGCCACGAAGAACGGAGAGGGGTAGTCCAGGGACGCAAAGAGTGGATCCGATCCTGGGTAAACTCTCTTAGGCTACAAAACACACGTTTAACGGCAACAAAACAAACGGAATAGAGAAGCTTCGGAACTGAGGGTTGAACACATCCTCATGCACGTCTCCATCCCAACCCCACTTTCGTGCAGCTGATACTGGCTATTTAATTGGGAATTAAAGGGAAAGCGCCCTATTGGAAGGAGCTGCACTGAGACGGTTCAGAAAAATTCAGGGCCGTCACAACGTGAATGCAGTAAGGTAAGTAAGTAATGCAGTAAGGTAAGTTGCTAGCTAGCATTAAACATATCTTATAAGAAGCAATCAATCAATCATAATCACTAGTTAACTACACATGGTTGATGATATTACTAGTTTATCTAGCTTGTCCTGCGTTGCATATAATCGATGCGGTGCGTATCGTTGCTCTAACGTGTACCTAACCATAAACATCAATGCCTTTCTTAAAATCAATACACAGAAGTATATATTTTTAAACCTGCATATTTAGCTAAAAGAAATCCAGGTTAGCAGGCAATATTAACCAGGTGAAATTGTGTCACTTCTCTTGCGTTCATTGCACGCAGTCAGGGTATATGCAACAGTTTGGGCCGTCTGGCTCGTTGCGAATTAATTTGCCAGAATTTTACATAATTATGACATAGTATTGAAGGTTGTGCAATGTAAGAGTGTCTGCTAAATGACTTAAATGTAAATGTAAATTTAGACTGATGGATGCCACCCGTTAGATAAAATACAGAACGGTTCCGTATTTCACTGAAAGAATAAACGTCTTGTTTTTGAGATGATAGTTTCCGGATTCGACCATATTAATGACCTAAGGCTCGTATTTATGTCAATAATGACCTAAGGCTCGTATTTAAGTCAATAATGACCTAAGGCTCGTATTTATGTGTCTTATTAAGTCTATGATTTGATAGAGCAGTCTGACTGAGCGATGGTAGGCAGCAGCAGGCTCGTAAGCAGTCATTCAAACAGCACATTCGTGCGTTTGCCAGCAGCTGTTTATGACTTCAAGCCTATCAACACCCGAGATTAGGCTGGTGTAACCGATGTGAAATGGCTAGCTAGTTAGCGGGGTGCGCGATAATAGCGTTTCAAACGTCACTCGCTCTGAGACTTGGAGTAGTTGTTCCCCTTGCTCTGCATGGGTAATGCTGCTTCGAGGGTTGCTGTTGTCGTTGTGTTCCTGGTTCGAGCCCAGGTAAATCAAATAAAATTTTATTTGTCACATATACATGGTTAGCAGATGTTAATGCGAGTGTAGCGGAATGCTTGTGCTTCTAGTTCCGACAATGCAGTAATAACCAACAAGTAATCTAACTAACAATTCCAAAACTACTGTCTTATACACAGTGTAAGGGGATAAAGAATATGTACATAAGGATATATAAATGAGTGATGGTACAGAGCAGCATAGGCAAGATACAGTAGATGGTATCGAGTACAGTATATACATATGAGATGAGTATGTAAACAAAGTGGCATAGTTAAAGTGGCTAGTGATACATGTATTACATAAGGATGCAGTCGATGATATAGAGTACAGTATATACGTATGCATATGAGATGAATAATGTAGGGTAAGTAACATTATATAAGGTAGCATTGTTTAACCTGTTAATCCTACTTTTTCGAACATTCTGTTAAAAATCTCGCAACATTTCAGCGCCCTGCTTCTCATGCCAGGAATATAGTATATGCATATGATTAGTATGTGTGGATAGAAAACACTCAGACGTTTCTAAAACTGGTTAAATCACGGCTGTGACTATAACAGAACGTGCGTTTCATCGAAAAGCGCAGGAAAATCTGATCACTGAAAATGGGAAAATATATCCATGCGCGACTTGAACCCATTGATAAAGGTGAACCACATTTAATGGGGCTGAGGTTGCAATACCTACAGCTTCCACACGTTGTCTAGAGTCTTGTCATTTGCCTAGGCTTTGTTTCTTGGTCAAACAGACGCAATGCAACGCATTTCTTCCGGTCTCTGACCGGATATTTTGGTTGAGAATTACCCAGACATTATTTCCAGACGGACAGCTAAAGAATATACTTCGCCTCGTGATCAATTTGATCGCTTATTAACGTTTAATAATACCTAAAGTTTTGTTTTTGTTTTGTGAAAGTTTATCGTCGACTTTTTTAATTTAAAAAAATGACGTTACGTTATAAGACTCTATTTTTTTCCGTTTATCACACGAGTGTAGCTTTAATTCAATACCCTGCATGTGTATTTTAATGAACGTTTGAGTTTTAACTAGTACTATTAGCATTTAGCGTAGCACATTTGCATTTCCAGATGTCTAGATGGGACGCCTGCGTGCCAGGTAGGAGAAAGAGGTTAAAGTGGCTAGTGATATATTTACATCATTTCCAATCAATTCCCATTATTAACCTCTTGCTTCTACCTGGCACGCAGGCGTCCCATCTAGAGCTCTGGAAATGCAAATGCGCTACGCTAAATGCTAATAGTATTAGTTAAAACTCAAACGTTCATTAAAATACACATGCAGGGTATTGAATTAAAGCTACACTCGTTGTGAATCCAGGCAACAAGTCAGATTTTTAAAATGCTTTTCGGCGAAAGCATGAGAAGCTATTATCTGATAGCATGTAACACCACAAAAGACCCGCAGGGGACGTAAACAAAATAATTAGCATATTCGGCGCTACACAAACCGCACAATAAAATATAAAACATTCATTACCTTTGACCATCTTCTTTGTTGGCACTCCTAGATGTCCCGTAATCACTATTGGGTCTTTTTTTCGATTAAATCGGTCCATATATAGCCTAGATATCGTTCTATGTAGACTGTGTGATAAATGAAAAAAAATAGCGTTTCATAACGTAACGTCATTTTTTTTAATTCAAAAAGTCGACGATAAACTTTCACAAAACACTTCAAAATACTTTTGTAATGCAACTTTAGGTATTAGTAAACATTAATAAGCGATCAAATTAATCACGAGACGTAGTGTTTTCTATAGGGATCCATCTTGAAATACAGTCCGTCTATTTCTCAACCAAAATATCCGGTCGGAGACCGGAAGAAATGGGCTGTCTCTTGTTCGTTTAACCAAGAAACAAATCCTAGGCAAATGACAAGACTGTTGACATCGTGTGGAAGCTGTAGGTACTGCAACCTCAGCCATATTTAATGTCTTTCGCCCATAACAATGGGTTGAAGCGGCAGATGGATATATTTTTCCACTTTCAGTGATCAGATTTTCCTGCACTTTTCAATGAAACGCACGTTATGTTAAAGCCACAGCCATGATTTAAACAGTTTTATAAACGTCTGAGTGTTTTCTATCCAAACATACTAATCATATGCATATACTATATTCCTGGCATGAGTAGCAGGGCGCTGAAATGTTGCGAGATTTTTAACAGAATGTTCGAAAAAGTAGGGGGTAAGCTTAACAGGTTAAAGTGGCTGGAGTTGAGTCAGTGTCAGTGTGTTGGCAGCAGCCACTCAATGTTAGTGGTGGCTATTTAACAGTCTGATGGCCTTGAGATAGAAGCTGTTTTTCAGTCTCTTGGTCCCAGCTTTGATGCACCTGTACTGACCTCGCCTTCTGGATGATAGCGGGGTGAACAGGCAGTGGCTCGGGTGGTTGATGTCCTTGATGATCTTTATGGCCTTCCTGTAACATCGGGTGGTGTAGGTGTCCTGGAGGGCACGTAGTTTGCCCCCGGTGATGCGTTGTGCAGACCTCACTACCCTCTGGAGAGCCTTACGGTTGAGGGCGGAGCAGTTGCCGTACCAGGCGGTGATACAGCCCGCCAGGATGCTCTCGATTGTGCATCTGTAGAAGTTTGTGAGTGCTTTTGGTGACAAGCCGAATTTCTTCAGCCTCCTGAGGTTGAAGAGGCGCTGCTGCGCCTTCTTCACGATGCTGTCTGTGTGAGTGGACCAATTCAGTTTGTCTGTGATGTGTATGCCGAGGAACTTAAAACTTGCTACCCTCTCCACTACTGTTCCATCGATGTGGATAGGGGGGTGTTCCCTCTGCTGTTTCCTGAAGTCCACAATCATCTCCTTAGTTTTGTTGACGTTGAGTGTGAGGTTATTTCCCTGACACCACACTCTGAGGGCCCTCACCTCCTCCCTGTAGGCCGTCTCGTCGTTGTTGGTAATCAAGCCTACCACTGTTGTGTCGTCCGCAAACTTGATGATTGAGTTGGAGGCGTGCGTGGCCACGCAGTCGTGGGTGAACAGGGAGTACAGGAGAGGGCTCAGAACGCACCCTTGTGGGGCCCCAGTGTTGAGGATCAGCGGGGAGATGTTGCCTACCCTCACCACCTGGGGGCGGCCCGTCAGGAAGTCCAGTAACCAGTTGCACAGGGCGGGGTCGAGACCCAGGGTCTCGAGCTTGATGACGAGCTTGGAGGGTACTATGGTGTTGAATGCCGAGCTGTAGTCGATGAACAGCATTCTCACATAGGTATTCCTCTTGTCCAGATGGGTTAGGGCAGTGTGCAGTGTGGTTGAGATTGCATCGTCTGTGGACCTATTTGGGCGGTAAGCAAATTGGAGTGGGTCTAGGGTGTCAGGTAGGGTGGAGGTGATATGGTCCTTGACTAGTCTCTCAAAGCACTTCATGATGACGGAAGTGAGTGCTACGGGGCGGTAGTCGTTTAGCTCAGTTACCTTAGCTTTCTTGGGAACAGGAACAATGGTGGCCCTCTTGAAGCATGTGGGAACAGCAGACTGGTATAGGGATTGATTGAATATGTCCGTAAACACACCGGCCAGCTGGTCCGCGCATGCTCTGAGGGCGCGGCTGGGGATGCCGTCTGGGCCTGCAGCCTTGCGAGGGTTAACACGTTTAAATGTCTTACTCACCTCGGCTGCAGTGAAGGAGAGACCGCATGTTTTCGTTGCAGGCCGTGTCAGTGGCACTGTATTGTCCTCAAAGCGGGCAAAAAAGTTATTTAGTCTGCCTGGGAGCAAGACATCCTGGTCCGTGACTGGGCTGGATTTCTTCCTGTAGTCCGTGATTGACTGTAGACCCTGCCACAAGCCTCTTGTGTCTGAGCCGTTGAATTGAGATTCTACTTTGTCTCTGTACTGACGCTTAGCTTGTTTGATAGCCTTGCGGAGGGAATAGCTGCACTGACTGGTTATAGTAGTGGTAATGTCTACAGTAGTAATGGTAGTGACTGGTTATAGTAGTGGTAGTGGTAATGACTGGTTATAGTAGTGGTAGTGACTGGTTATAGTTATAGTAGTGGTAGTGACTGGTTATAGTAGTAGTGGTAGTGACTACAGTAGTAGTGGTAGTGACTGGTTATAGTAGTGGTAATGTCTACAGTAGTAATGGTAGTGACTGGTTATAGTAGTGGTAGTGACTGGTTATAGTTATAGTAGTGGTAGTGTCTACAGTAGTAATGGTAGTGACTGGTTATAGTTATAGTAGTGGTAGTGACTGGTTATAGTAGTGGTAGTGTCTACAGTAGTAGTGGTAGTGACTGGTTATAGTTTTAGTAGTGGTAGTGTCTACAGTAGTAATGGTAGTGACTGGTTATAGTAGTGGTAGTGTCTACAGTAGTAATGGTAGTGTCTGGTTATAGTTATAGTAGTGGTAGTGACTGGTTATAGTAGTGGTATTGACTACAGTAGTAATGGTAGTGACTGGTTATAGTAGTGGTAGTGACTACAGTAGTAGTGGTAGTGACTGGTTATAGTAGTGGTAGTGACTGGTTATAGTAGTGGTAGTGACTGGTTATAGTAGTGGTAGTGTCTACACTCGCCTGCAGCCTTGCGAGGGTGAACACGTTTAAATGTCTTACTCACCTCGGCTGCAGTGAAGGAGAGACCGCATGTTTTCGTTGCAGGCCGTGTCAGTGGCACTGTATTGTCCTCAAAGCGGGCAAAAAAGTTATTTAGTCAGCCTGGGAGCAAGACATCCTGGTCCGTGACTGGGCTTGATTTCTTCTTGTCGTCCGTGATTGACTGTAGACCCTGCCACAAGCCTCTTGTGTCTGAGCCGTTGAATTGAGATTCTACCTTGTCTCTGTACTGACGCTTAGCTTGTTTGATTGCCTTGCGGAGGGAATAGCTCCACTGTTTGTATTCGTTCATGTTACCAGACACCTTGCCCTGATTAAAAGCAGTGGTTCACGCTTTCAGTTTCACGCGAATGCTGCCATCAATCCACGGTTTCTGGTTAGGGAATGTTTTAATCGTTGCTATGGGAATGACATCTTCAACGCACGTTCTAATGAACTCGCACACCGAATCAGCGTATTCGTCAATGTTGTTATCTGACGCAATACGGAACATATCCCAGTCCACGTGATGGAAGCAGTCTTGGAGTGTGGAATCAGCTTGGTCGGACCAGCGTTGGACAGACCTCAGCGTGGGAGCCTCTTGTTTTAGTTTCTGTCTGTAGGCAGGGATCAACAAAATGGAGTCGTGGTCAGCTTTTCCGAAAGGGGGGCGGGGCAGGGCCTTATATGCGTCGCGGAAGTTAGAGTAACAATGATCCAAGGTTTTTCCACCCCTGGTTGCGCAATCGATATGCTGATAAAATTTAGGGAGTGGCGAGGAGAGGGACGGAAGCTATACTGTTACACTGGCAATACTAAAGTGCCTATAAGAACATCCAATAGTCAAAGGTATATGAAATACAAATGGTATAGAGAGAAATAGTCCTATAATTCCTATAATTCCTAAAACCTAAAACTTCTTACCTGGGAATATTGAAGACTCGTGTTAAAAGGAACCACCAGCTTTCATATGTTCTCATGTTCAGAACTTAAACGTTAGCTCCATGGCACATATTGCACACTTTGTTTTTGCATTATTTAAACCAAATTCAACAAGTTTCATTATTTATTTGAGGCTAAATTGATTTTATTTAGGTATTATATTAAGTTAAAATAAGTGTTCATTCAGTATTGTTGTAATTGTCATTATTACAAATAATTGTTATTTTTATTATCAACTTTTTTTGGTCCTCCAATAATCGGTATCGGTATTCAAAAATCATAAGCGGTCGACCTTGAATGACTACATCTCTGAATATGTACATTTCTCAATTATGGGGTTTGCATCTAATTCTTGTATAAAATTAATGAGTAAAGATGAAACTGTGTGTGAAATTATGTAATATGATGTTAAACCTTTAATGTGAAAGAATTGTATGGCGTCATGGACCAGCCCTTTTCTACTGTTACAAATAAAAACTCCTCCTGAGGAAATCCTCTTCAGACCACACGTCCCTCAATGGACACCGAGGGGGCACAGGTTGAGTTCAGACCACAAAAGCCTCAGTATAAGCAAAGGTTGTAATGGTTGTTAAATTCCTAACCATACCACGTGGAGCATTGGCTACACGGCTGGAAAAGGTTGAACTCTGAGACTATCGATCCTGACAGAATAAGAGCAAATCTTAGACACGAATTACTAGTCTTCATATCTACTGTTTGTTTGCTTATGCATTTCTGTGATTATTTAGTTAATAAATAAATTATTATGACATTTGATGTATGGATGATTCATAGTGAAGACTGGGTTCATGCAAATAAACAATTTATGATGTTTGGAATGAGACTAACGTGAGTTAAAGAATAATTCATTAATTAGAAGATTAATTGATCAGATATTAAAATATCTGAAGAGTTCTATTCGGAAAATTATAACTTTGATTTGATAACATAACAGTCTTCACATTAATGCCAAAGACACGACATATTAGTAACATGTTCAACTACTTAAGACATTGACTCAAATCTAGGTTGTGCCTTTATTTTTCAGAGACAATTAACAACGATGGAATAATATTTCACTTCTCTCATTGGGATTTGAGAAGTCAAATCCCAAACTCCAGCCTGGTATGCTTCGCAATCGTTCCCGGAAGTCTCGTGATGTTGGGCCTTTGGGTGTAGAAACAGGGAGGGCCACTTCTGTGGATATTGTACACAGGGCAGTTCTAACAATTCATTCAGTTCAATGAAGACAATAGATGTGGACTCACCAGGCAGGCTTGGACTGACCAGCCTCTCTCAGCTTCTGGAGGAAGGAGGATGTGGCTTTCCTTTCCGGTGTTGCCTCCTTCTCTGAAGGCTGGGCCAGACTCTTCTTCTCTGAAGGCTGGGCCAGACTCTCCTTCTCTGGTGGTTGGGCCAGACTCTTCTTCTCTGAGGGCTGGGCCAGACTCTTCTTCTCTGAGGGCTGGGCCAGACTCTTCTTCTCTGGTGGTTGGGCCAGACTCTTCTTCTCTGGTGGTTGGGCCAGACTCTTCTTCTCTGGTGGTTGGGCCAGACTCTTCTTCTCTGGTGGTTGGGCCAGACTCTTCTTCTCTGGTGGTTGGGCCAGACTCTTCTTCTCTGGTGGTTGGGCCAGACTCTTCTTCTCTGGTGGTTGGGCCAGACTCTTCTTCTCTGGTGGTTGGGCCAGACTCTTCTTCTCTGGTGGTTGGGCCAGACTCTTCTTCTCTGAAGGCTGGGCCAGACTCTTCTTCTCTGAAGGCTGGGCCAGACTCTTCTTCTCTGAAGGCTGGGCCAGACTCTTCTTCTCTGAAGGCTGGGCCAGACTCTTCTTCTCTGAAGGATGGGCCAGACTCTTCTTCTCTGAAGGATGGGCCAGACTCTTCTTCTCTGAAGGATGGGCCAGACTCTTCTTCTCTGAAGGATGGGCCAGACTCTTCTTCTCTGAAGGATGGGCCAGACTCTTCTTCTCTGAAGGATGGGCCAGACTCTTCTTCTCTGAAGGTCGGGCCAGACTCTTCTTCCCTGGTACTGGTTGTTCTTTGGGTTCTACTGCTGGACACGGGCTTGTTTGGGGAGGCTCTTCTGGCTCTGTCTCTATGCTGCACAGGGACAGAGTCAACTTCCTGGAGAATGAACACAATAGGGATGTGATAAATTGAAAATTATCTTAACATTTAAACTGCCATTTTGTTCAGTTTCTGTTAAAAAAAGAAAAAAGAACAAGTGATACAATTCCACATGAATTCCCAATGCAGAATATGGTCCTAATGCGTATGACCGCTAGGGTACAATGAAGATCAATCTACCACAACCCTAGATTCAGTAGGCTACCGGTAGTCTATTGTCATTTCATATTATAAGACAAAAACACATTACCTAGCAATGATTCATAAGAAAAATAGTTGGAGAGCTTGCAGAGTAATAATTGTACAATTTCTCCACCAAGGCCATCATGGCATCTTGTAGTCTGGTTCTAGATATGCCATGAGGGTATTGAAAACAACATCCTCTACCATTGACAATGGCTGCATATCAATTGCAGTCATTTCTGGAATGAGGTTCCCATATCACAGTTCGTTAGTGTGAAGCAGTCTGATGTCTGTTGTTGGGGGCCCGTGCCGCCGCCAGCAGCGGGGTGTCTCACGGTGCGTCCCTTTCAGATGGTTAGACATCTGTACTACCATTACTGTACCTCAAGTACACCTCGCACACTTTGCATTTCACCACTTTCTCAAAGTATTGCCATTTGCCAGACAGGATTTTGTTGCTGTCACCCTTTTCTGCCATTTTCCCAACTTAACGAAGATGCCGTGCGGAGCGCTTTATATATCTGTGGCATATAATTGTAAAGATGTACATGTATCTCCTCCTTACATTATAACATTGTTGCATTGGGTATGTACATCTTTTTATTTTCCCTTTATGATGAGGATCAGGACCTGTTAGTGGTAGTTTTGTAAACATTTAACATCCCAATTTCATTGAAATGTTCACACACCTAGAATAGAATAAGATTCTAGAACACCTTCCTTGGACTACACAGATAAAACACAAAAGGTCTGCTCTAAACCATCAACTAACCTAACCCAGGTCTCCTGTCCTGTGTTAGCACTGATCTGATTATTATGAAATCTCGCGTCTTGTGACGGCCGGCCGCCCAACAACCTGCCCGCTTGACCCTATCCCCTCCTTTCTTCTCCAGACCATTTCCGGAGACCTTCTCCCTTACCTCACCTCGCTCATCAACTCATCCCTGACCGCTGGCTACGTCCCTTCCGTCTTCAAGAGAGCGAGAGTTGCACCCCTTCTGAAAAAACCTACACTCGATCCCTCCGACGTCAACAACTACAGACCAGTATCCCTTCTTTCTTTTCTCTCCAAAACTCTTGAACGTGCCGTCCTTGGCCAGCTCTCCCGCTATCTCTCTCTGAATGACCTTCTTGATCCAAATCAGTCAGGTTTCAAGACTAGTCATTCAACTGAGACTGCTCTTCTCTGTATCACGGAGGCGCTCCGCACTGCTAAAGCTAACTCTCTCTCCTCTGCTCTCATCCTTCTAGACCTATCGGCTGCCTTCGATACTGTGAACCATCAGATCCTCCTCTCCACCCTCTCCGAGTTGGGCATCTCCGGCGCGGCCCACGCTTGGATTGCGTCCTACCTGACAGGTCTCTCCTACCAGGTGGCGTGGCGAGAATCTGTCTCCTCACCACGCGCTCTCACCACTGGTGTCCCCCAGGGCTCTGTTCTAGGCCCTCTCCTATTCTCGCTATACACCAAGTCACTTGGCTCTGTCATAACCTCACATGGTCTCTCCTATCATTGCTATGCAGATGACACACAATTAATCTTCTCCTTTCCCCCTTCTGATGACCAGGTGGCGAATCGCATCTCTGCATGTCTGGCAGACATATCAGTGTGGATGACGGATCACCACCTCAAGCTGAACCTCGGCAAGACGGAGCTGCTCTTCCTCCCGGGGAAGGACTGCCCGTTCCATGATCTCGCCATCACGGTTGACAACTCCATTGTGTCCTCCTCCCAGAGCGCTAAGAACCTTGGCGTGATCCTGGACAACACCCTGTCGTTCTCAACTAACATCAAGGCGGTGGCCCGTTCCTGTAGGTTCATGCTCTACAACATCCGCAGAGTACGACCCTGTCTCACACAGGAAGCGGCGCAGGTCCTAATCCAGGCACTTGTCATCTCCCGTCTGGATTACTGCAACTCGCTGTTGGCTGGGCTCCCTGCCTGTGCCATTAAACCCCTACAACTCATCCAGAACGCCGCAGCCCGTCTGGTGTTCAACCTTCCCAAGTTCTCTCACGTCACCCCGCTCCTCCGCTCTCTCCACTGGCTTCCAGTTGAAGCTCGCATCCGCTACAAGACCATGGTGCTTGCCTACGGAGCTGTGAGGGGAATGGCACCTCAGTACCTCCAGGCTCTGATCAGGCCCTACACCCAAACAAGGGCACTGCGTTCATCCACCTCTGGCCTGCTCGCCTCCCTACCACTGAGGAAGTACAGTTCCCGCTCAGCCCAGTCAAAACAGTTCGCTGCTCTGGCCCCCCAATGGTGGAACAAACTTCCTCACGACGCCAGGACAGCGGAGTCAATCACCACCTTCCGGAGACACCCGAAACCCCACCTCTTTAAGGAATACCTAATCCTTCTCACCCCCCTTTAAGATTTAGATGCACTATTGTAAAGTGACTGTTCCACTGGATGTCATAAGGTGAATGCACCAATTTGTAAGTCGCTCTGGATAAGAGCGTCTGCTAAATGACTTAAATGTAATGTAAATGTAACTATAATAGGTAGAGACAAAATGGCCCAACAAAGCCAGGAGATGGGATTAAGATCAGTCTACAGAGCCACCATACTGAAGCAGTCCAGTAGACTGACCAAGGTGTCTTTTCCTTCTTCGGCATACTGCGAGAAGGAGTCTTTTGTTTGCTGACAGAAAACCGACAGGGAGGAGAGTCCAGCACTGCATCATGTCCCCTGGAGAAAAGGAAACACCAGGGAGGTATGAAAGGAGAGGGAACACCAGGGGGGTATAGAAGGAGGGGGACACCAGGGGGTATGAAAGGAGGGGGAACACCAGGGGGTATAGAAGGAGAGGAAACACCAGGGGGTGTAAAAGGAGGGGGAACACCAGGGGGTATGAAAGGAGGGAAAAACCAGGGGGTATAGGAGGGGGAACACCAGGGGGTGTAGGAGGGGGACCACCAGGGGGTGTAGGAGGGGGACCACCAGGGGGTATAGAAGGAGGGGGAACACCAGGGGGTATGAAAGGAGGGGAAACACCAGGGGGTATAGGAGGGGGAACACCAGGGGGTGTAAGGAGGGGGAACACCAGGGGGTATGAAAGGAGGGGGAACACCAGGGGGTGTAAAAGGAGGGGGAACACCAGGGGGTGTAAGGAGGGGGAACACCAGGGAGGTATAGAAGGAGGGGGAACACCAGGGAGGTATAAAAGGAGGGGGAACACCAGGGGTATAGAAAGAGGGGGAACACCAGGGGGTATAGAAGGAGGGGGAACACCAGGGGGTATAGAAGGAGGGGGAACACCAGGGGGTATAAAAGGAGGGGGAACACCAGGGGGTATAGAAGAAGGGGGACCACCAGGGAGGTATAGAAGAGGGGGAACACCAGGGAGGTATAAAAGGAGGGGGAACACCAGGGGGTGTAAAAGGAGGGGGAACACCAGGGGGGTGTAAAAGGAGGGGGAACCCCAGGGGGTATAGAAGGAGGGGGAACACCGGGGGTATAGAAGGAGGGGGAACACCAGGGGGTATAGAAGAGGGGGAACACCAGGGAGGTATAAAAGGAGGGGGAACACTAGGGGCGTATGAAAAGAGGGGGAACACCAGGGGGTATGAAAGGAGGGGGAACACCAGGGGGTATAGAAGGAGGGGGACCACCAGGGAGGTATGAAAGGAGGGGGAACACCAGGGGGTATAGAAGGAGGGGGACCACCAGGGAGGTATAAAAGGAGGGGGAACCCCAGGGGGTATAGAAGGAGGGGGAACACCGGGGGTATAGAAGGAGGAGGAACCCCAGGGGGTATAGAAGGAGGGGGACCACCAGGGAGGTATAAAAGGAGGGGAACCCCAGGGGGTATAGAAGGAGGGGAACACCGGGGGGTATAGAAGGAGGGGGAACACCGGGGTATAGAAGAGGGGGAACACCAGGGTGGGTATAAAATAAGGGGAACCCCAGGGGGTATAGAAGAGGGGAACCCCAGGGGGTATAGAAGAGGGGGAACACCAGGGTGGGTATAAAATAAGGGGAAACACCAGGGTGGGTATAAAATAAGGGGCAACACCAGGGGTATAGAAGAGGGGGAACCCCAGGGGGTATAGAAGAGGGGGAAGACCAGGGTGGGTATAAAATAAGGGGGAACCCCAGGAGGGTATAGAAGAGGGGGAACACCAGGGTGGGTATAAAATAAGGGGGAACACCAGGGGGTATAGAAGAGAAAACACCAGGGGGTATAAAAGAGAAAACACCAGGGGGTATAGAAGAGGGGGAACACCAGGGGTATAGAAGAGGGGGAACACCAGGGGGTATAGAAGAGGGGGAACACCAGGGGGTATAGAAGAGAAAACACCAGGGGGGTATAGAAGAGGGGAACCCCAAGGGGGTATAGAAGAGAAAACACCAGGGGGTATAGAAGGAGGGGGAACACCAGGGGGTATAGAAGAGAAAACACCAGGGGGTATAGAAGAGGGTGGAACACCAGGGGGTATAGAAGAGAAAACACCAGGGGGTATAGAAGAGAAAACACCAGGGGTTATAGAAGAGGGGGAACACCAGGGGGTATAGAAGAGGGGGGAACACCAGGGGGTATAGAAGAGGGGGAACACCAGGGAGGGAATAGAAGAGGGGGAACACCAGGGAGGAAATAGAAAGGGGGAACCCCAAGGGGGTATAGAAGAGAAAACACCAGGGGGTATAGAAGAGAAAACACCAGGGGGTATAGAAGGAGGGGGAACACCAGGGAGGGAATAGAAGAGGGGGAACACCAGGGGGTATAGAAGAGGGGGAACACCAGGGAGGGAATAGAAGAGGGGGAACCCCAGGGAGGGAATAGAAGAGGGGGAACACCAGGGGGTATAGAAGGAGGGGGAACACCAGGGGGTATAGAAGGAGGGGGAACACCAGGGAGGGAATAGAAGAGGGGGGAACACCAGGGGGGTATAGAAGGGGGGGAACATCAGAGAAGTGTAGAGGAAACAAGTTTTCCCCCTATTTGAATCAATATAACACATCTACAACAAGACTAAAAACAACAAACTCATTGTCAAGCGTTCCATATCTGTATCGAGTTGGGCATCTTACCCATCTGCTGCCTGTTCGTTGCACTGTGGTGTCAGGGCAGTGATAGGCTGCTTTACAGGGCCGTGGTCATCTTCATCATCCTCATCACAGGTCAAGAGCAATGGAGAGGCTGTTCTGTCCTTGTCCTCATCCCCCTCCTGCCGCTTCATGGGGCTGGAGGTCTTGATGGGAGCGTGCTTTTTAAATGGGCTCTCTACCTCAGCCAAGGAAAACACAGAAAAGGGTTGATGATTTCTACAGATAACTTGCTGATGTCATACAGAGGTGGGCTGGTGAAACATTAACATATGCCCAGAGATACTGCCCCAGTAACAAGCCATTTCAGTCACTAGCTATCAGTTATCAACAGTCATCACCTACCAGTATCCAGAAAAGTGCTCTCTGCTCTCCCCTCCTTGTGCATCTCTTCTCCTTGGGGCACCTGTTGTCAACAGATCATAAGTGTGCATTCTGACATTTCATTTCATTCCATTGCAGAATAGTGCGAGGTGTTTTACCGCTTCACCAGTCTCTGGAACTGATGATGGTTCTCTCCTCTCCTTCTCTACAGGGTTACCAGTCTTCTCCTCCTTCTCTGCAGGGGTGAAGGTCGGAGAAGGAGGCAGAGGGGGAAGCTCTTCCCCAACATCAGAGGGAGAATCTGCAGGACATATTAAGTCACATTAGTTATTGGGGGGTCCAGAGACAAGGTAACATACCGGACAGATGGTGGGTCATAGGGATGGGCATTTTAAAATAAAACATTACTCTGACCAACCAGAATGACGCAAAACGCCACTACAGCAAACAGTGTTGTTTTCAGGGTGTTAAATCAGTACAGTAGCCTATTCTAACAACCACAGTGAAAGAGAAGTCGGACATTCGCCATTATAGAAATATGGATGTGACAAATGTAAAACATTTAATTAAACATTCCTTTTTTGTCAGTTTTCAGCCCCTATTGAGTATGACTGCTACGGGGCAATTAAGTTCTCTGAGTTGGACAATGACTCTTACTGCAGTCCTCTGGGTTTTGTCAAGTCAAAATGGACATTTCCTAGAAGGTTTAGGAAAACGTCTGCAGCAGGTTAGGAGAATTAAGGCAGCAGGTTAGGAGAATTAACGCAGCAGGTTAGGAGAATTAACGCAGCAGGTTAGGAGAATTAAGGCAGCAGGTTAGGAGAATTAAGGCAGCAGGTTACGAGAATTAACGCAGCAGGTTAGGGGAATTAAGGCAGCAGGTTAGGAGAATTAACGCAGCAGGTTAGGAGAATCAACGCAGCAGGTTAGGAGAATTAACGCAGGAAGTTAGGAGAATTAGGTTCAAGTTAGAAAAACGGTTAGACAAACCATTACATTTTTCATGTCAATTTGATAAAAGCTGCATCCCATCTAGACATGACCCTGTTCCCCACCCACTCGGCAATAGTTAATGCCACTTTTAGGTTCTCTACTGTGTGCCTCTCCTCCATGTTCTCAGTGGTAAGTACATGGAACTTCATCCCACTTCATTTGTATTTATTATGGATCTCCATTAGCTGGTGCCTAGGCAGCAGCTACTCTTCCTGGGGTCCAGCCAAATTAAGGCAATTCATACAATTTTAAAAACATTCAAATAGATTTTCTGATTTCACAACACACTGTGTGCCCTCAGGCCCCAACTCCACCACTACAAAACAAAATCAATGTGTATGTGTGTATAATACACGTTATCGTGTGTGTGTGTGTGTATAGTGCACGTTATCGTGTGTGTGTGTGTGTGTGTGTGTATAGTGCACGTTATCGTGTGTGTGTATAGTGCACGTTATCGTGTGTGTGTGTGTGTGTGTATAGTGCACGTTATCGTGTGTGTGTGTGTGTAGAGTGCGTATGTTATCATGTGTGTGTGCATGTGTCTATGTTTGTGTCTCTTCACAGTCCCCGCTGTTCCATAAGGTGTATTTTTATCTGTTTTTTAAATCTGATTCTACTGCTGCATCAGTTACCTGATGAGGAATGGAGTTCCATGTAGTCATGGCTCTATGTAGTACTGTGGAATAGAGTTCCATGTAGTCATGGCTCTATGTAGTACTGTGGAATAGAGTTCCATGTAGTCGTGGCTCTATGTAGTACTGTGGAATAGAGTTCCATGTAGTCATGGCTCTCTGTAGTACTGTGGAATAGAGTTCCATGTAGTCATGGCTCTATGTAGTACTGTGGAATAGAGTTCCATGTAGTCATGGCTCTATGTAGTACTGTGGAATAGAGTTCCATGTAGTCATGGCTCTATGTAGTACTGTGGAATAGAGTTCCATGTAGTCATGGCTCTATGTAGTACTGTGGAATAGAGTTCCGTGTAGTCATGGCTCTATGAAGTACTGTGGAATAGAGTTCCATATAGTCATGACTCTATGTAGTACTGTGGAATAGAGTTCCGTGTAGTCATGGCTCTATGTAGTACTGTGGAATAGAGTTCCGTGTAGTCATGGCTCTATGTAGTACTGTGGAATAGAGTTCCATGTAGTCATGGCTCTATGTAGTACTGTGGAATAGAGTTCCATGTAGTCATGGCTCTATGTAGTACTGTGGAATAGAGTTCCATGTAGTCATGGCTCTATGTAGTACTGTGGAATAGAGTTCCATGTAGTCATGGCTCTATGTAGTACTGTGGAATAGAGTTCCATGTAGTCATGGCTCTATGTAGTACTGTGGAATAGAGTTCCATGTAGTCATGGCTCTATGTAGTACTGTGGAATAGAGTTCCATGTAGTCATGACTCTATGTAGTACTGTGGAATATAGTTCCATGTAGTCATGGCTCTATGTAGTACTGTGGAATAGAGTTCCATGTAGTCATGGCTCTATGTAGTACTGTGGAATAGAGTTCCGTGTAGTCATGGCTCTATGAAGTACTGTGGAATAGAGTTCCATATAGTCATGACTCTATGTAGTACTGTGGAATAGAGTTCCGTGTAGTCATGGCTCTATGTAGTACTGTGGAATAGAGTTCCGTGTAGTCATGGCTCTATGTAGTACTGTGGAATAGAGTTCCATGTAGTCATGGCTCTATGTAGTACTGTGGAATAGAGTTCCATGTAGTCATGGCTCTATGTAGTACTGTGGAATATAGTTCCATGTAGTCATGGCTCTATGTAGTACTGTGGAATAGAGTTCCACGTAGTCATGGCTCTATGTAGTACTGTGGAATAGAGTTCCATGTAGTCATGGCTCTATGTAGTACTGTGTGCCTCCCATAGTCAGTTCTGGACTTTGAAGAGACCCTTTGTGGCATGTTTTTTTTTTTTTTTTACCTTTATTTAACCAGGCAAGTCAGTTAAGAACACATTCTTATTTTCAATGACGGCCTGGGAACAGTGGGTTAACTGCCTGTTCAGGGGCAGAACGACAGATTTGTACCTTGTCAGCTCGGGGGTTTGAACTCGCAACCTTCCGGTTACTATGTATTGTGGGATATACATGGGTGTCCAAGCTGTGCGCCAGTAATTCAAAACAGACAGCTCGGTGCATTCAACATGTTAATACCTCTCATAAATACAAGTAGTGATGAAGTCAATCTCTCCTCCACCGTACAGTGAAATGCTGAATACAACAAGTGTAGACCGTACAGTGAAATGCTGAATACAACAAGTGTAGACCGTACAGTGAAATGCTGAATACAACAAGTGTAGACCGTACAGTGAAATGCTGAATACAACAAGTGTAGACCGTACAGTGAAATGCTGAATACAACAAGTGTAGACCGTACAGTGAAATGCTGAATACAACAAGTGTAGACCGTACAGTGAAATGCTGAATACAACAAGTGTAGACCGTACAGTGAAATGCTGAATACAACAAGTGTAGACCGTACAGTGAAATGCTGAATACAACAAGTGTAGACCGTACAGTGAAATGCTGAATACAACAAGTGTAGACCGTACAGTGAAATGCTGAATACAACAAGTGTAGACCGTACAGTGAAATGCTGAATACAACAAGTGTAGACCGTACAGTGAAATGCTGAATACAACAAGTGTAGACCGTACAGTGAAATGCTGAATACAACAAGTGTAGACCGTACAGTGAAATGCTGAATACAACAAGTGTAGACCGTACAGTGAAATGCTGAATACAACATGTGTAGTAGACCTTACAGTGAAATGCTGAATACAACAAGTGTAGTAGACCTTACAGTGAAACGCTGAATACAACAGGTGTAGTAGACCTCACAGTAAAACGCTGAATACAACAAGTGTAGACCGTACAGTGAAACGCTGAATACAACAGGTGTAGTAGACCTCACAGTAAAACGCTGAATACAACAAGTGTAGACCGTACAGTGAAATGCTGAATACAACATGTGTAGTAGACCTTACAGTGAAATGCTGAATACAACAAGTGTAGTAGACCTCACAGTGAAACGCTGAATACAACAAGTGTAGGTAGACCTTACAGTGAAACGCTGAATACAACAGGTGTAGTAGACCTCACAGTAAAACGCTGAATACAACGAGTGTAGACCGTACAGTGAAATGCTGACTGACAAGCCCTTAACCAACAATGAAGTTAACCTGTTACTCCTACCCCCTACTTTTTCCGAACATTCTGTTAAAAATCGCGCAACATTTCAGCACCCTGTTACTCAGGCCAGGAATATAGTATATGCATATGATTAGTATGTGTGGATAGAAAACACTCAGATGTTTATAAAACTGGTTAAATCACGGCTGTGACTATAACAGAACGTGCGTTTCATCGAAAAGTGCAGAAAAATCTGATCACTGATAGTGGAAAAATATATCCATCCGCCGCTTCAACCCATTGTTATGGGCGAACGACATTAAATAGGGCTGAGGTTGCAGTACCTACAGCTTCCACACGATGTCAACAGTCTTGTCATTTGCCAATTCTTTGTTTCTTGGTCAAACGAACAAGAGACAGGCTTTTTCTTCAGGTCTCCGACCGGATATTTTGGTTGAGAAATACACGGACACTATTTCCAGACGGACCCCTATAGAAAACACTTCGTTTCGTGATTAATTTGATCGCTTATTAACGTTTACTAATACCTAAAGTTGCATTACAAAAGTATTTCGAAGTGTTTTGTGAAAGTTTATCGTCGACTTGATTATGTTTACATCTAGGAGTGCCAACAAAGAAGATGGTCAAAGGTAAAGAATGTTTTATATTTTATTTGTGCGGTTTGTGTAGCGACGACTATGCTAATTACTTTGTTTACGTCCCCTGTGGGTCTTTTGGGGTGTTACATGCTATCAGATAATAGCTTATGCTTTCGCCGAAAAGCATTTTAAAAATCTGACTTGTTGCCTGGATTCACGAGTGCAGCTTTAATTCAATACCCTGCATGTGTATTTTAATGAACGTTTGAGTTTTAACATACTATTAGCGTTTAGCGTAGCGCATTTGCATTTCCAGAGCTCTAGATGGGACGCCTGCGTGCCAGGTAGGAGCAAGAGGTTAAGACAAAGAAGGTTAAGAAAATATTTAGTTTGCTTAGTAAAGTAAAAAGAACAAGAGCAACAATACAATAACAATAACAGGGCTATATACGGTGGGTACCGGTACTGAGTCAATGTGGAGGCTATATACAGGGGGTACCAGTACAGAGTCAATGTGGAGGCTATATACAGGGGGTACCGGTACTGAGTCAATGTGGAGGCTATATACAGGGGGTACCAGTACAGAGTCAATGTGGAGGCTATATACAGGGGGTACCGGTACTGAGTCAATGTGGAGACTATATACCGTGGGTACCGGTACTGAGTCAATGTGGAGACTATATACCGTGGGTACCGGTACTGAGTCAATGTGGAGGCTATATACAGGGGGTACCGGTACAGAGTCAATATGGAGGCTATATACAGGGGGTACCGGTACTGAGTCAATGTGGAGGCTATATACAGGGGGTACCGGTACTGAGTCAATATGGAGGCTATATACAGGGGGTACCGGTACTGAGTCAATGTGGAGGCTATATACAGGGGGTACCGGTACTGAGTCAATGTGGAGGCTATATACAGGGGGTACCGGTACTGAGTCAATGTGGAGGCTATATACAGGGGGTACCGGTACTGAGTCAATGTGGAGGCTATATACAGGGGGTACCAGTACAGAGTCAATGTGGAGGCTATATACAGGGGGTACCGGTACTGAGTCAATGTGGAGGCTATATACAGGGGGTACCGGTACTGAGTCAATGTGGAGGCTATATACAGGGGGTACCAGTACAGAGTCAATGTGGAGGCTATATACAGGGGGTACCGGTACTGAGTCAATGTGGAGACTATATACCGTGGGTACCGGTACTGAGTCAATGTGGAGACTATATACCGTGGGTACCGGTACTGAGTCAATGTGGAGGCTATATACAGGGGGTACCGGTACAGAGTCAATATGGAGGCTATATACAGGGGGTACCGGTACTGAGTCAATGTGGAGGCTATATACAGGGGGTACCGGTACTGAGTCAATATGGAGGCTATATACAGGGGGTACCGGTACAGAGTCAATGTGGAGGCTATATACAGGGGGTACCGGTACAGAGTCAATGTGGAGGCTATATACAGGGGGTACCGGTACTGAGTCAATGTGGAGGCTATATACAGGGGGTACCGGTACTGAGTCAATGTGGAGGCTATATACAGGGGGTACCGGTACAGAGTCAATGTGGAGGCTATATACTGGGGGTACCGGTACAGAGTCAATGTGGAGGCTATATACAGGGGGTACCGGTACAGAGTCAATGTGGAGGCTATATACAGGGGGTACCGGTACAGAGTCAATGTGGAGGCTATATACAGGGTGTACCGGTACAGAGTCAATGTGGAGGCTATATACAGGGGGCACCGGTACAGAGTCAATGTGAGGGGGTACAGGTTAGTAATGAGGCTATATACAGGGGGTACCGGTACTGAGTCAATGTGAGGGGGTACATGTTAGTTGAGGTAATATGTACATGTAGGTAGGGGTAAAGTCACTATGCATAGATAATAAACAGCGAGTAGCAGCAGTGTACATGTAGGTAGGGGTAAAGTCACTATGCATAGATAATAAACAGCGAGTAGCAGCAGTGTACATGTAGGTAGGGGTAAAGTCACTATGCATAGATAATAAACAGCGAGTAGCAGCAGTGTACATGTAGGTAGGGGTAAAGTCACTATGCATAGATAATAAACAGCGAGTAGCAGCAGTGTACATGTAGGTAGGGGTAAAGTCACTATGCATAGATAATAAACAGCGAGTAGCAGCAGTGTACATGTAGGTAGGGGTAAAGTCACTATGCATAGATAATAAACAGCGAGTAGCAGCAGTGTACATGTAGGTAGGGGTAAAGTCACTATGCATAGATAATAAACAGCGAGTAGCAGCAGTGTACATGTAGGTAGGGGTAAAGTCACTATGCATAGATAATAAACAGCGAGTAGCAGCAGTGTACATGTAGGTAGGGGTAAAGTCACTATGCATAGATAATAAACAGCGAGTAGCAGCAGTGTACATGTAGGTAGGGGTAAAGTCACTATGCATAGATAATAAACAGCGAGTAGCAGCAGTGTACATGTAGGTAGGGGTAAAGTCACTATGCATAGATAATAAACAGCGAGTAGCAGCAGTGTAAGACAATGCAAATAGTCCGGGTAACCATTTGATCAGCTGGGAGTTACGCACCAGTCTATCCTGCACTAGTCTATCCTGCACTAGTCTATCCTGCACCAGTCTATCCTGCACTAGTCTATCCTACACTAGTCTATCCTGCACTAGTCTATCCTACACTAGTCTATCCTGCACCAGTCTATCCTGCACTAGTCTATCCTGCACTAGTCTATCCTGCACCAGTCTATCCTGCACTAGTCTATCCTACACTAGTCTATCCTACACTAGTCTATCCTGCACTAGTCTATCCTACACTAGTCTATCCTGCACTAGTCTATCCTACACTAGTCTATCCTGCACTAGTCTATCCTGCACTAGTCTATCCTGCACTAGTCTATCCTACACTAGTCTATCCTGCACCAGTCTATCCTGCACTAGTCTATCCTACACTAGTCTATCCTGCACTAGTCTATCCTACACTAGTCTATCCTGCACCAGTCTATCCTGCACTAGTCTATCCTACACTAGTCTATCCTACACTAGTCTATCCTGCACCAGTCTATCCTGCACTAGTCTATCCTGCACCAGTCTATCCTACACTAGTCTATCCTACACTAGTCTATCCTGCACTAGTCTATCCTACACTAGTCTATCCTACACTAGTCTATCCTGCACTAGTCTATCCTACACTAGTCTATCCTACACTAGTCTATCCTGCACCAGTCTATCCTGCACTAGTCTATCCTACACCAGTCTATCCTACACTAGTCTATCCTGCACTAGTCTATCCTACACTAGTCTATCCTGCACTAGTCTATCCTACACTAGTCTATCCTGCACCAGTCTATCCTGCACTAGTCTATCCTACACTAGTCTATCCTACACTAGTCTATCCTGCACCAGTCTATCCTGCACCAGTCTATCCTACACTAGTCTATCCTGCACTAGTCTATCCTACACTAGTCTATCCTGCACTAGTCTATCCTACACTAGTCTATCCTGCACCAGTCTATCCTGCACTAGTCTATCCTACACTAGTCTATCCTGCACTAGTCTATCCTACACTAGTCTATCCTGCACCAGTCTATCCTGCACTAGTCTATCCTGCACTAGTCTATCCTGCACCAGTCTATCCTGCACTAGTCTATCCTGCACTAGTCTATCCTGCACTAGTCTATCCTGCACTAGTCTATCCTGCACTAGTCTATCCTGCACCAGTCTATCCTGCACCAGTCTATCCTGCACCAGTCTATCCTGCACCAGTCTATCCTGCACTAGTCTATCCTGCACCAGTCTATCCTGCACCAGTCTATCCTGCACTAGTCTATCCTGCACTAGTCTATCCTGCACCAGTCTATCCTACACTAGTCTATCCTACACCAGTCTATCCTGCACTAGTCTATCCTGCACCAGTCTATCCTGCACTAGTCTATCCTGCTATAGTCTATCCTACACTAGTCTATCCTACACTAGTCTATCCTGCACTAGTCTATCCTACACTAGTCTATCCTACACTAGTCTATCCTACACTAGTCTATCCTACACCAGTCTATCCTGCACTAGTCTATCCTGCACTAGTCTATCCTGCACTAGTCTATCCTACACTAGTCTATCCTGCACTAGTCTATCCTGCACTAGTCTATCCTGCACTAGTCTATCCTGCACTAGTCTATCCTGCACTAGTCTATCCTGCACCAGTCTATCCTACACTAGTCTATCCTACACTAGTCTATCCTGCACTAGTCTATCCTGCACCAGTCTATCCTGCACTAGTCTATCCTGCACTAGTCTATCCTACACTAGTCTATCCTGCACTAGTCTATCCTGCACTAGTCTATCCTGCACCAGTCTATCCTGCACTAGTCTATCCTGCACTAGTCTATCCTGCACCAGTCTATCCTACACTAGTCTATCCTACACAGTCTATCCTGCACTAGTCTATCCTGCACTAGTCTATCCTACACTAGTCTATCCTGCACTAGTCTATCCTGCACCAGTCTATCCTGCACCAGTCTATCCTACACCAGTCTATCCTGCACCAGTCTATCCTGCACTAGTCTATCCTGCACCAGTCTATCCTACACTAGTCTATCCTACACAGTCTATCCTACACCAGTCTATCCTACACCAGTCTATCCTGCACTAGTCTATCCTGCACTAGTCTATCCTGCACTAGTCTATCCTGCACTAGTCTATCCTGCACTAGTCTATCCTGCACCAGTCTATCCTACACTAGTCTATCCTGCACTAGTCTATCCTGCACTAGTCTATCCTGCACCAGTCTATCCTGCACTAGTCTATCCTGCACTAGTCTATCCTGCACCAGTCTATCCTGCACCAGTCTATCCTACACCAGTCTATCCTACACTAGTCTATCCTACACTAGTCTATCCTGCACCAGTCTATCCTGCACTAGTCTATCCTGCACTAGTCTATCCTGCACCAGTCTATCCTGCACTAGTCTATCCTGCACTAGTCTATCCTGCACTAGTCTATCCTGCACTAGTCTATCCTACACTAGTCTATCCTACACTAGTCTATCCTACACTAGTCTATCCTACACAGTCTATCCTACACAGTCTATCCTACACAGTCTATCCTACACAGTCTATCCTACACTAGTCTATCCTACACTAGTCTATCCTACACCAGTCTATCCTACACCAGTCTATCCTACACAGTCTATCCTACACCAGTCTATCCTACACAGTCTATCCTACACTAGTCTATCCTACACAGTCTATCCTACACTAGTCTATCCTACACTAGTCTATCCTACACTAGTCTATCCTACACCAGTCTATCCTACACAGTCTATCCTACACAGTCTATCCTACACAGTCTATCCTACACAGTCTATCCTACACAGTCTATCCTACACAGTCTATCCTACACAGTCTATCCTACACAGTCTATCCTACACAGTCTATCCTACACAGTCTATCCTACACAGTCTATCCTACACAGTCTATCCTACACACAGAAGACTCTGTGTCCAATCCGAGGCACAAAAACAAGAACTCATTACCTTGATGCTTTCTCTGTTAAATCTAACGAGACTGTAAATCAAGCTGACGACATATGGTCAACTTGCTAGGGATATTAGATCCAACATGGGTCCAGGCACAATGGTCTTCACCGGCATAACGAATGAGACACCAAAATATTATATTCTGGACATTCCTCGCCAACAACTCTTTTCCAGCACGTTGGCTATTCCATCACATGTGCTGATCACCACAGCTGTTCATCACTTGACTGTCGTTCAAAATTCCTTCCTGGATCAGATGTGGAAAAATAATCACCAAACACATATCCAATAAGTATTATGCATAATTATTGAAGAACCACACTAATGACATTATCAATTTAGGTATCAAGGTGAGGTGACATTCAATATGGAAGAAAATATAAACGGAACATGTACTCAATTGTCATACTTGAGTAAAAGTAAAGATACCTTAATAGAAAATGACTCAAGTCACCCAGTAACATAATACAATATTTGGTCTGAAATATTTTTTTATTTAACCTTTATTTAACCAGGTAGGCCAGTTGAGAACAAGTTCTCATTTACAACTGCGGCCTGGCCAAGAGGCCAAGATAAAGCAAAGCAGTGCAACACCAACACAGGGTTACACATGGAATAAACAAGCATACAGTCAATAACACAATAGAAACAAAATTAAGTCTATATACAGTGTGTGCAAATGGTGTGAGGTGGTAAGGCAATAAATAGGCTATAGTAGCAAAGTAATTACAATTTAGCCAATCAACACTGGAATGATAGATGAGCAGATGATGGTTTGTAAAGTAGTTTGTGTCAGGGGGCTAGGGTCAGTCTTATATCTGGAGTGTTTCTCCTGTCTCAGCCTCCAGTATTTATGCTGCAGTAGCTTATGTGTCGGGGGGCTGGGGTCAGTCTGTTATATCTGGAGAGTTTCTCCTGTCTTATCCGGTGTCCTGTGTGAATTTAAGTATGCTCTCTCTCATTCTCTCTTTCTTTCTCTCTCTCTGGGGACTTGAACCCTAGGATCATGCCTCAGGACTACCTGGCATGATTTTTTTATTTTTTTATTTCACCTTTATTTAACCAGGTAGGCTAGTTGAGAACAGGTTCTCATTTGCAACTGCGACCTGGCCAAGATAAAGCATAGCAGTGTGAACAGACAACACAGAGTTACACATGGAGTAAACAATTAACAAGTCGATAACACAGAGAAAAAAGGGGAGTCTATATACAATGTGTGCAAAAGGCATGAGGAGGTAGGCGAATAATTACAATATTGCAGATTAACACTGGAGTGATAAATGATCATGTACAGGTAGAGATATTGGTGTGCAAAAGAGCAGAAAAGTAAATAAATAAAAACAGTATGGGGATGAGGTAGGTGAAAATGGGTGTGCTATTTACCAATAGATTATGTACATCTGCAGCGATCGGTTAGCTGCTCAGCAAGCTGATCTTTGAAGTTGGTGAGGGAGATAAAAGTCTCCAACTTCAGCGATTTTTGCAATTCGTTCCAGTCACAGGCAGCAGAGTACTGGAACGAAAGGCGGCCGAATGAGGTGTTGGTTTTAGGGATGATCAATGAGATACACCTGCTGGAGCGCGTGCTACGGATGGGTGTTGCCATCGTGACCAGTGAGCTGAGATAAGGCGGAGCTTTATCGGACGGATGGCACTGTGATAAACTGCATCCAGTTTGCTGAGTAGAGTGTTGGAAGCAATTTTGTAGATGACGTCGCCGAAGTCGAGGATCGGTAGGATAGTCAGTTTTACTAGGGTAAGCTTGGCAGCGTGAGTGAAGGAGGCTTTGTTGCGGAATAGAAAGCCGATTCTTGATTTGATTTTCGATTGGAGATGTTTGATATGGGTCTGGAAGGCGAGTTTGCAGTCTAGCCAGACACCTAGGTACTTATAGGTGTCCACATATTCAAGGTCGGAACCATCCAGTGTGGTGATGCTAGTCGGGCATGCGGGTGCAGGCAGCGATCGGTTGAAAAGCATGCATTTGGTTTTACTAGCGTTTAAGAGCAGTTGGAGGCCACGGAAGGAGTGTTGTATGGCATTGAAGATCGATTGGAGGTTAGATAGCACAGTGTCCAATGACGGGCCGAAAGTGTATACAATGGTGTCGTCTGCGTAGAGGTGGATCAGGGAATCGCCCGCAGCAAGAGCAACATCATTGATATATACAGAGAAAAGAAGCCCGAGAATTGAACCCTGTGGCACCCCCATAGAGACTGCCAGAGGACCGGACAGCATGCCCTCCGATTTGACACACTGAACTCTGTCTGCAAAGTAATTGGTGAACCAGGCAAGACAGTCATCCGAAAAACCGAGGCTACTGAGTCTGCCGATAAGAATATGGTGATTGACAGAGTCGAAAGCCTTGGCAAGGGCGATGAAGACGGCTGCACAGTACTGTCTTTTATCGATGGCGGTTATGATGTCGTTTAGTACCTTCAGTGTGGCTGAGGTGCACCCGTGACCGGCTCGCAAACCAGATTGCATAGCGGAGAAGGTACGGTGGGATTCGAGATGGTCAGTGACCTGTTTATTGACTTGGCTTTCGAAGACCTTAGATAGGCAGGGCAGGATGGATATAGGTCTGTAACAGTTTGGGTCCAGGGTGTCTCCCCCTTTGAAGAGGGGGATGACTGCAGCAGCTTTCCAATCCTTGGGGATCTCAGACGATATGAAAGAGAGGTTGAACAGGCTGGTAATAGGGGTTGCGACAATGACGGCGGATAGTTTCAGAAATAGAGGGTCCAGATTGTCAAGCCCAGCTGATTTATACGGGTCCAGGTTTTGCAGCTCTTTCAGAACATCTGCTATCTGGATTTGGGTAAAGGAGAACTTGGAGAGGCTTGGGCGAGGAGCTGCGGGGGGGCCGGAGCTGTTGGCCGAGGTAGGAGTAGCCAGGCGGAAGGCATGGCCAGTCGTTGAGAAATGCTTGTTGACTCCTTGTTGTCTGGAAGAAAAAGAAACGCACACCTATTTAGGCGAGGTGCTGGCTAGCGGAGTAGAAAACTTTTTAATTTTTTTATTAACCTCTTCAGTCGACCCTCTACTTTTTCGAACATTCTGTTAAAAATCGCGCAACATTTCAGCGCCCTACTACTCAGGCCAGGAATATAGTATATGCATATGATTAGTATGTGTGGATAGAAAACACTCAGACGTTTATAAAACTGGTTAAATCACGGCTGTGACTATAACAGAACGTGCGTTTCATCGAAAAGTGCAGGAAAATCTGATCACTGAAAATTGAAATAAATATCCTTGCGCTACTTCCAGGAATTGTTCAAAGTGAACCGAATTACATGAGGCCCGAGGTTGCAGTGCCTACAGCTTCCACACGATGTCTAGAGTCTTGTCATTTGATTCGGCATTGATTCTTGGTCAACCCGAATCAAGGGAACAGATTCCCTCCGGTCTCCGACCGGTTGTTTTAGTCGAGCTCTCTCCAGACATTTTTTTGAGACGGACAGCTATAGAATTTACATCGCCTCCTGATTCATTTTATCGCTTATTAACGTGTACTAATACCTAAAGTTGCATTACAAAAGTATTTCGAAGTGTTTTGTGAAAGTTTATCGTCGACTTGATTATGTTTACATCTAGGAGTGCCAACAAAGAAGATGGTCAAAGGTAATGAATGTTTTATATTTTATTTGTGCGGTTTGTGTAGCGACGACTATGCTAATTATTTTGTTTACGTCCCCTGCGGGTCTTTTGGGGTGTTACATGCTATCAGATAATAGCTTCTCTTGCTTTCGCTGAAAAGCATTTTAAAAATCTGACTTGTTGCCTGGATTCACAACGAGTGTAGCTTTAATTCAATACCCTGCATGTGTATTTTAATGAACGTTTGAGTTTTAACTAATACTATTAGCATTTAGCGTAGGAGAGTTTACAGTCTAGCCAGACACCTAGGTATTTGTAGTTGTCCACGTATTCTAGGTCAGAAGCGTCCAGAGTAGTGATGCTAGTCGGGCGGGCGGATGCGGGCAGCGAACAGTTGAAAAGCATGCATTTGGTTTTGCTAGCGTTTAAGATAAGTTAGAGGCCATGGAAGGAATGTTGTTAGGCATTGAAGCTCGTTTGGAGGTTAGTTAACACAGTGTCCAAAGAAGGGCCAGATGTATACAGAATGGTGTCGGCTGCATAGAGGTGGATCAGGGAATCACCCGCAGCAAGAGCGACATTGTTGATATATACAGAGAAAAGAGTCGGCCCGAGAATTTAACAGGCCCTCCGATTTGACACATTGAACTCTGTCTGCAAAGTAGTTGGTGAACCAGGCGAGACAGTCGTTAGAGAAACCAAGGCTATGGAGTCTGCCGATAAGAATACGGTGATTGACAGTCGCCTTTGACAGATCTATGAAGACGGCTGCACAGTACTGTCGTTTATTGATGGCGGTTCTGATATTGTTTAGTACATTGAGCGTGGCTTAGGTGAACCGGTATGGTGGGATTCGAAATGGTCAGTGATCTGTTTATTAACTGGACTTTCGAAAACTTTAGAGAGAGGCAAGGCAGGATAGATATAGGTCTATAGCAGTTTGGGTATAGAGTGTCACCCCCTTTGAAGAGGGGGGAGGGTGACCGCGACAGCTTTCCAATTTTTAGGGATCTCGGACTATACGAAAGAGGTTGAAAAGGCTGGTAATAGGGGTTGCAATAATGGCAGCGGATAGTTTTAGAAAGAGTGTCCAGATTGTCTAGCCCAGCTGATTTGTACGGGTCCAGGTTTTGCAGATCTTTCAGAACATCTGCTATCTGGATTTGGGTGAAGGAGAAGCTAGGGAGGCTCAGGTGAGTGAGTAGCTGCGGGGGGGAAGCCGAGCTGTTGGCCAGGGTTGGAGTAGCCAGGAGGAAGGCATGGCCAGCCGTAGAGAAATTAGGCTTATTGACATTTTCGATTATCATGGATTTATCAGTGGTGACCGTGTTACCTAGCCTCAGTGCAGTGGGCAGTTGGGAGGAGGTGCTCTTGTTCTCCATGGACTTCACAGTGTCCCAAAACTTTTGGGTGTTAGAGCTACAGGATGCAAATTTCTGCTTGAAAAAGCTAGCCTTTGCTTTCCTGACTGACTGCGAGTATTGGTTCCTGACTTCCCTGAACAGTTGCATATCGTGGGGACTATTCAATGCTATTGCAGTCCGCCACAAATGTTTTTGTGCTGGTCAAGGGCAGTCAGGTCTTGAGTGAACCAAGGCTATATCTGTTCTTAGTTCTGCATTTTTTGAAGGGGGCATGCTTATCTAAGATGGTGAGGAAATTACTTTTAAAGAACGACCAGGCATCCTCGACTGACGGGATGAGGTCAATATCCTTCCAGGATACCCGGGGCAGGTCGATTAGATCGATTAGGTCGATTAGAAAGGCCTGCTTGCAGAAGTGTTTTAGGGAGCGTTTGACAGTGGTGAAGGGTGGTCGTTTGACCGAGGACCAATAGCGGATACAGGCAATGAGGCAGTGATTGCTGAGATCCTGATTGAAAACAGCAGAGATGTATTTGGAGGGCAAGTTGGTCAGGATAATGTCTATGAGGATGCGCATGTTTACAGATTTAGAGTTGTACTGGTGGGTTCCTTGATGATATGTGTGAAATTGAGGGCATCTAGCTTAGATTGTAGGACTGCCGGGGTGGTTAGCATATCCCAGTTTAGGTCACCTAACAGAACAAACTCTGAAGCTAGATGGGGGAGATCAATTCACAAATGGTGTCCAGGGCACAGCTGGGAGTTGAGGAGGGTCGATAGTAGGCATCAACAGTGAGAGACTTATTTCTGGGGAAATTAATTTTTTTAATTAGAAGTTTGAGCTGTTTGGGTATAGACCTGGAAAGTATGACAGAACTTTGCAGGCTCTCTCTGCAGTAGATTGCAACTCCTCCCCCTTTGGCAGTTCTAGCTTGACAGAAAATGTTACAGTTGGGTATGGAAATCTCAGAATTGTTGGTGGCCTTCCTAAGCCAGGATTCAGACACGGCAAGGACATCAGGGTTGGCGGAGTGTGCTAAAGCAGTGAGTAAAACAAACTTAGGGAGGAGGCTTCTGATGTTAACATGCATGAAACCAAGGCTTTTTCGATCACAGAAGTCAACAAATGAGAGTGCCTGGGGACACGCAGGGCCAGGGTTTACCTCCACATCACCCGCAGAACAGAGAAGGAGTAGTATGAGGGTGCGCCTAAAGGCTATCAAAACTGGTCGTCAAGTGCGTTGGGCACAAAGAATCAAAGGAGCAGATTTCTGGGTGTGGTAGAATAGATTCAGGCCGTAATGTGCAGACAGGGGTATGGTGGGGTGCGGGTACAGTGGAGGTAGGCCCAGGCAATGAGCGGTAAGAGAGGTTGCATCACTAGACAGCATAGCATGTATGGCATTGTGTGGGCTAGCGGTTTGCTGATGTCAATGTTGTGACTATAGTGCCCCATGGTGACGGTGGGGTTATGGGTATATGAATACGCTACAGACAATGAACACAAATAAGATTTTATCAATAGCTATTTGAATGCACAGAAAAACCATGAGATCCTGAGGGCCATTGTGGTGCCATTCATCCATCACCTCATGTTTCAGCATGATGAGATCCTGAGGCCCCTTGTGGTGCCATTCATCCATCACCTCATGTTTCAGCATGGTGAGATTCTGAGGCTCATTGTGGTGCCATTCATCCATCACCTCATGTTTCAGCATGATGAGATCCTGAGGCTCATTGTGGTGCCATTCATCCATTACCATCAGCTCATGTTTCAGCATGATGAGATCCTGAGGCCCCTTGTGGTGCCATTCATCCATCACCTCATGTTTCAGCATGGTGAGATTCTGAGGCTCATTGTGGTGCAATTCATCCATCACCATCACCTCATGTTTCAGCATGATGAGATCCTGAGGCTCATTGTGGTGCCATTCATCCATCACCTCATGTTTCAGCATGGTGAGATTCTGAGGCTCATTGTGGTGCCATTCATCCATCACCATCACCTCATGTTTCAGCATGATGAGATCCTGAGGCTCATTGTGGTGCCATTCATCCACCACCATCACCTCATGTTTCAGCATGGTGAGATCCTGAGGCTCATTGTGGTGCCATTCATCCACCACCATCACCTCATGTTTCAGCATGATGAGATCCTGAGGCTCATTGTGGTGCCATTCATCCATCACCATCACCTCATGTTTCAGCATGATGAGATCCTGAGGCTCATTGTGGTGCCATTCATCCATCACCATCACCTCATGTTTCAGCATGATGAGATCCTGAGGTCCATTGTGGTGCCATTCATCCACCACCATCACCTCATGTTTCAGCATGGTGAGATCCTGAGGCTCATTGTGGTGCCATTCATCCATCACCATCACGTTTCAGCATGGTGAGATTCTGAGGCCCATTGTGGTTCCACTCATCCATCACCATCACCTCATGTTTCAGCATGATGAGATCCTGAGGCTCATTGTGGTGCCATTCATCCATCACCATCACCTCATGTTTCAGCATGGTGAGATCCTGAGGCTCATTGTGGTGCCATTCATCCATCACCATCACGTTTCAGCATGGTGAGATTCTGAGGCCCATTGTGGTTCCACTCATCCATCACCATCACCTCATGTTTCAGCATGGTGAGATCCTGAGGCCCATTGTGGTTCCATTCATCCACCACCATCACCTCATGTTTCAGCATGATAATGTACAGCCCCATGTCGCATGGATCTGTACACAATTCCTGGATATAACAACAACCTACACTGCCATAAATGCAAGGACCGAAAAGTTGTTTTACATCAACCGATTTTAGACAAATCCATCAAGACATCAACCACGATAAAGGATTAAACATACACTACATGTCCAAAAGTATGTGGACACCTGCCTGTCAAACATCTCATTCCAAAATCATGATCATTAATGTGGAGTTGGTCCCTCTGCTGCTATAACAGCCTCCACTCTTCTGGGAAGGCTTTATACTAGATGTTGGAACGGGGACTTGTTTCCATTCAGCCACATGAGCATTAGTGAGGTCGGGCTCGGATGCTGGGCGATTAGACCTGGTTTGCAGTCGACTTCACAAACTCATCACGAAGGTGTTCGGTGGGGTTGCGGTCAAGGCTCTGTGCAGGCCAGGCAAGTTCTTCCACACCGATCTCAACAAACCATTTCTGTATGGATCTTGCTTTGTGCACAGGGGCATTGTCATGCTGAAACAGGAAAGGGTCTTCCCCAAACTGTTGGCACAAAGTTAGAAGCACAGAAATGGTTTATCCATATCATTGCCCATGATTTTGGCAGAAGATGTGTGACGAGCAGGTATCCACATACTTTTGGTCACGTAGTGTAAGATATTAAATTCCATGAAAAAAAAAACACCAAATAAGAATTTGACACTATCGGTCAAAAGTTTTAGAAAAGCCCTTGAATGAGGTGTTCTTTATTTTAGCTATTTTCTACATTCGAGAATAATAGTGAAGTAGTGAAATAATAACTCATGTTTTTCAACCAAAAGTGTTAAACAAATAAAAATCTATTTTATATTTCAGATTCTTCAAATATCCACACTTTGCCTTGACGACAGCTTTGCACAATCTTGGCGCTCTCAACCAGCTTTTATGAGGTAGTCACCTTGAATACATTTAAATAAACAGGTGTGCCTTGTTAATGGTTCGTTGGTGGAATTTTTCTTTCCTTCTTAAAAACCTCTACGCGGTGTTCCCCCCCGAGTTATGGGTAATTGGTGGCCCCTGGCGGCTAATGTGATTAGTCTGAGGTTGTAAGAAACTTTCCAAAAACATAGACATATCTGATATGGGCAGAAAGCTTAAATTTGTGTTAATCTCCCTGCACTGTCCAGTTTACAGTAGCTATTACAGTGAAAGAATACCATGCTATTGTTTGAGGAGATTTATGAATCAATGAACATGTATCACTGTGCAAACCAATTAGGCAGATTTGGGCAGACGTGATACAACATTTTGAACAGAAATGCAATGGTTATGTTCACTGTATCAGTCTAAAACTTTGCACATACACAAAAATCGTAATTGCGCCTAACCTGGAATAATACATTACGGCCTCTCTTCCATTTCAAAGATGATACAAAAAAAACATTTTTAAAACATGTTTATTTCCATTGTACTATCTTTCTACATAGCCAATGTAAACTCAGATTTGATATAAATATGAACTTTATCAAACAAAACATGCATGTATTGTGTAACATGAAGTCCTATGTGTGTCATCTGATGAAGATAAAATTAATCAATAACCTTGAATTATCTTTATTTCAGCTTTTTGTGAATGCTATATTTAGCTGGAAAATGGCTGTGCTTATTGTGGTTTTGGTGGAGACCAAGTTAACTCAAAATTATACAACGACAAGGTTCCAGTTTAACAAAGTTTACTAAACCGTATGAACACACTACAAGGTAGCCATCGCACATCAGGCTAAGTCCATCAACAGCAAGACTTCCCGTGCAGGCGCACTCTTGACTGAGTGATAGCCCCGTAATAACAGAAATATAGGGATACTTAAAACATGAACTTAACAATCTACTCATTTTCTTAAAGACAAATAAAACATCAACAACATAATTAAATGCCCAAGTATTATTCAAGTTCCCCATTACAAATGACTTGTGTGACAGTTTGTATTTGTATTACTCAAGCTGCCACTTGTGTGACGTCGTTGTCAAAAATGTTTACACAATAGTGGCCTGGTTCAAGAGTCACTGGTTGTTGAACATCAGCCTTGTATTTTTCTATGTCTAGAACAGCCCCTGCCTTCTTGAGGGAAGCGTTGCTTAATAGTAGGGATATCTGTAGGGACCACCTCTGTTTCAACGTGACACTTACCTTAACTCTATTGGTATAATGGACGATTCTCCCATCTCCAAATTTGAAAGCTCTGTTGCTTGGTGTGCCAATCATATTTTGTACACTGCTCTTCCTGTTAGTTTAACTTGTTCATTTTTACGAGGACATTCTTTAACAATGGTAAGTGCTTTGACAAATAACACATTTTCATCTCCTTCCATATTTGTCCAGTGGATTTGTGCTGGGAAATGGCGCCCTCTTCTGGTTGTCTTGAGAACATGACTTGTTGGTGCTTTTTCTCTGCTGCTCAGCGTAATATGCTGCGTCACTCACTTGCATTACATCTGTTATTGGCGCGACAGACGTCTTTTCAACCAAAATTATTTTTAGTGCCGACTTCATTGATGCAAAAGTCAGCACTGTACAAGCAGTCAAAGCCAACTGTTTCTAGACAGACAGCAATTTGAAAGCTAACACTGCATCCAGGAGAACCATGTCGTACTTGCGCATCCTATTGTACCTGTTAGAAATCAATGACGTAGTCCGAAATATCAAATCAAATGTATTTATAAAGCCCTTCGTACATCAGCTGATGTCACAAAGTGCTGTACAGAAACTCAGCCTAAAATCCCAAACAGCAAGCAATGCAGGTGTAAAAGCACGGTGGCTAGGAAAAACTCACTAGAAAGGCCAAAACCTAGGAAGAAACCTAGAGGAACCAGGCTATGAGGGGTGGCCAGTCCTCTTCTGGCTGTGGCGGGTGGAGATTATAACAGAACATGGCCAAGATGTTCAAATGTTCATAAATGACAAGCATGGTCAAATAATAATAATCACAGTAGTTGTCGAGGGCGCAGCAAGTCAGCACCTCAGGAGTAAATGTCAGTTGGCTTTTCATAACCGATCATGACTATTTGTAACCATTTGCATTTCTTTAAATAAGGGACTTTAATTTTGAAGGCGAAACACAAATTCCACTAATGTGGCTAATCATTATTGTGGCTAGCTTCACATATGTGCTGCATGCCCCTTGGGTTCCAAAGAGCAAGCCGAACACTGGGTAATGCCTACCAACATAATACATACAGTTGAAGTCAGAAGTTTAAATACACTTAGTTTGGAGACATTAAAACTCGTTGGTCAACCACTCCACATATTTCGTTTTGGCAAGTCGGTTAGGACATCTACTTTGTGCATGACAAGTATTTTTTCCAACAATTGTTTACAGACAGATTATTTCACTTATAATTCACAGTATCACAATTCAAGTGGGTCAGAAATGTACATGTACTAAGTTGACTGAGTCTTTAAACAGATTGGAAAATTCCAGAAAATGATGTCATGGCTTTAGAAGCTTCTGATACGCCAATTGACATCATTTGAGTCAATTGGAGGTGTATCTGTGGATGTATTTCAAGGCCTACCTTTGAGTGTATGTAAACTTCTGACCCACTGGGAATGTGATGAAAGAAATAAAAGCTGAAATAAATCCTTCTCTCTACTATTATTCACATTCTGAAAATAAAGTGGTGATCCTAATTGACCAAAGAAAGGGAATTTTTAAGATGAAATGTCAGGAATTGTGTAAAACTGAGTTCAAATGTATTTGGCCAAGGTGTATGTAAACTTCCGACTTCAACTGTATATTCATTTTTTTATTTAACTAGGCAAGTCAGTTATTAAGGACAAGTTCTTATTTAAAATGATGGCCTACCCCGGCCAAACCCTCCCCTAACCCGGACAACGCGGAGTCAATTGTGCGCCACCCTATGGGACTCCCGATCATGGTCAGTTGTGATACAGCCCAATCTCGATCCAGGGTCTGTAGTGACACCTCTAGCACGACATGCCTTAGACCGCTGTGCCATTCGGGAGCCCCCATCTCCACCTCCTTTATACGTGACTTTGGTCAGGAATCTTGGTTTCCATTGACAACATGTGAGAGGATGAATATTAAAGTGAGTATATTTCTTACCCAAGTTTTTGAACCAAGTATTGGAGTCATCAATGTCCAGTTCGGCATTTCCCTTCGTGGTTGATGCGCTGACAGAACAGAAGAACATCAACATAGAAAGCAGTTTTTATCTACTAGTATTTATGACGATGGTTAACATTGATTATACTAATGTATGACAACCTGATGATTGGTTCCCCCATGCAAATTCAGCCAGAAGTCTGGCAAAAAAATATGCAAGTCTCTGCAAGCCAGAATGTTGAAAATAATCATATTTACACTTCCTTTACCGGTTGTCCGAGCTATTGGTCCTTTTGACGGTAGGAGGTTGAGATCGGGTATCCACAGGAAAATGTTGCTAACCCAACTTTTTCCAGCGCCGATAAGGTGTCACTTGTAAACAATAGTAGAATGTAACCGAACGTAGTCGACCCAAGAAATGTTCCTTATTATCAGCTGAAAGAACGTGTGAAATTTGCCAGCTGCTTGCGTGAAACAATGTTCATTCTGTGGTTTGATTAACCTCTGCCATATTGTGCAAGTGTTGGTCTCATAAAACAAAACATTTAAATATATTTGACCGAAAACAGCTTTTGGACATCAGCACTGCAATCACAAACCTCAATTTCTATGACAATTTATACTTCAAAGAGTCGTCAGCTCTGGACGTTCTGCTTACTCTGGACCAGACCCTAATCCCCGGGACTCTGCTTACTCTGGACCAGACCCTAATCCCCAGGACTCTGCTTACTCTGGACCAGACCCTAATCCCCGGGACTCTGCTTACTCTGGACCAGACCCTAATCCCCGGGACTCTGCTTACTCTGGACCAGACCCTAATCCCCGGGACTCTGCTTACTCTGGACCAGACCCTAATCCCCAGGACTCTGCTTACTCTGGACCAGACCCTAATCCCCGGGACTCTGCTTACTCTGGACCAGACCCTAATCCCCGGGACTCTGCTTACTCTGGACCAGACCCTAATCCCCGGGACTCTGCTTACTCTGGACCAGACCCTAATCCCCAGGACTCTGCTTACTCTGGACCAGACCCTAATCCCCAGGACTCTGCTTACTCTGGACCAGACCCTAATCCCCGGGACTCTGCTTACTCTGGACCAGACCCTAATCCCCGGGACTCTGCTTACTCTGGACCAGACCCTAATCCCCGGGACTCTGCTTACTCTGGACCAGACCCTAATCCCCGGGACTCTGCTTACTCTGGACCAGACCCTAATCCCCAGGACTCTGCTTACTCTGGACCAGACCCTAATCCCCGGGACTCGAACGAGGAAGCGATGGCACAAGAGGCAAATGAGCAAGGATCCCGGCGAGACTACGTTGGTGAGCAAATAAATTGCCTCTATCCTTCTTTCGATTGGCAAACGTACAATCACCAGAGAAACTGGACGAGCTCCGCTCGAGACTATTCTCCGAGTCGTGGCTGAACAAGGACAATATACATCTTTCTAGTTTTTACACGCATCGTCTCGACCAGACTCTGGTAAGACTAAGGGAGGAGGGGTGTGTCTTTTGATGCACAATCATATGACCCTAGATCCACTCAAATTTGCATACTACCCCAAAAGATCCACAGATGATGCGATCTCTATTGCACTCCACACTGCCCTTTCCCACCTGCCCAAAAGGAACACCTACATGAGAACGCGATTCATTGACTAGAGCTTAGCGTTCAACACCATATTTCCCTCCAAGCTCATTACTAAACTTAGAGACTGAAAACCTCCCCCTGCAACTGGATCCTGGACTTCCTGACAGGCCACCCCCAGGTGGTGAGGGTAGACAACAACACGCGGACCCTCAACATGGGGGCCCCTCAGGGGTGCTTGCTTAGTCCCCTCTTGTACTCCCTGTTCTCCCACGACTGCATGGCCGGGCACAACTCCAATATCATCATTAAGGTTGCTGACGACACGACAGTTATCTTTATCACAGACGACAAAGTGACAGACTATTGGGAGGTCATCAGTGACCTGGCAGTGTTGTCAAGTTGTGTAACAAACCGTAGCTACATTTGACATATTCCTAGTTATATGTACACACAGTACCAGTTAAAAGTTGACACCTACGCATTCAAGGGTTTTTCTTTATTTTTGTTTGCTTTTTCATGTTGTAGAATAATAGTGAAGACATCAAAACTATGAAACAACACATATGGAATCATGTAGCAATCAAAAACGTGTTAAACAAAAAAAGAATGATATTTTATATTTGAGATTCTTCAAGTCGCCACCTTTTGCCTTGATGACAGCTTTGCACACTTGGCAAAGTGAAGGAAAAGCAGCCAACAAGTGCTCAGCATATGTGGGAACTCCTTCAAGACTGTTGGAAAAGCATTACAGGTGAAGCTGGTTGAGAGAATGCCAAGCATGTGCAAAGCTGTCAAGGCAACAGGTGGCTAATTTTTGCTATATTTTGATTTGTTTAACACTTTTTTTGGTTACTACATGATTCCATATGTGTAATTTGATAGTATTGATGTCTTCACTATTATTCTACAATGTAGAAAATAGTCAAAAGAAAGAAAATCCCTTGAGTGAGTATGTGTGTCCAAACTTTTAATTGGTATTGTATCTACCTCAAATAACACATACCCCTGTAACATTGACTCTGTACTGGTACTCTGTGTACATAGTAAAGTAAATAAAGACATTATTTTTGTTCAACACTGACTTGTAATAGGACTGTTCTGGACTGCTGAGCCTACATGTTAGAGACGAGAGTAAGTATTTCACGCTTAGATTCTAAAAGAGACTAGCCTTTAAACACATTGGAAAACTCCAGAAAATGATGTCATGGCTTTAGAAGCATCTGATAGGCTAATTGACATTATTTGAGTCAACTGGAGGTGTTCCTGTGAATGTATTTCAAGGCCTACCTTCAAACTCAGTGTCTCTTTGCATAACATCAAGGGATGCACCATTAGGTGCAAAAACACGATTTAGTTGCGGCCCACTTTTTGGAAGCGAACCACTCGATTTCGTCCCTACCTTATATCAGCATCGAACATGTCACCCTCCCTAGGAGGGGGTTGACCTCGACAATTTATTGTTAAAACAAGAGGCTGTCTGGAGCTTTAATTTAAAGAACCTTGCTCCCGTCGGTCTCAATGTAGACTTTGACCTGAAGCCATTCTTGTGATTGTAATTTTGCTATTCATTGTAAATGTTTGCAGGCCTATGTATCCAAATTGTATCTATTATCATACGCTATCCATTCATGTGTGTGTATGTTCTTATATCTGAGAATTAACCAATGGTATCAGGCCACATCCCACCATGATTAGACACTTGTGTGTTTTGACACTATAAAAACTTGTTGGTTATTAGGTTATTCAATTATTGCATCTGAGCTCCTAGTGTGCAGTTCTCCTTTTTCAAGTAGTCTACTCCGCCATCACCTCCCCTAAACAGGTGAGTTTCTTTCGCCTCCCAATGAACAAATTTAGGACATTTTATACGTGTTCTTCTGACTGCACAGTTAACATTACCTTTGGATTACGAAGCCTTTGATTTTTAAAATTATTACATAAATTATAAACTCAGTTACGTTACCTGATTTAAGATTCTCATAGAACCAAACGTATAACAACTTGACAGACTTTATTTTCGGCGTTTAAAAAAAAAAAAACTTTTATTTTCCTCATAGGCTTTGTCCAACGAACGAACCAAGGCAGAGTTAATACCTACAAAAATACGCCATTACCATCTCTATACCGAGTTACCTAGAATAGTTTCTTACCTCGTTTTAATGCAGAAGTACCGGCGCTTCTTCTGAGGTCTCGTCTGTGAAGAGACATGTTGTGATTATCAGCTGGGACGTTGTTAGCAAGTTAGCTAACTGAAGTCATTTACGTTTGCTAGTTTTTCAGTGCATATGGCATTTTTTTTTCTATAATGTTAGTTTGCTAGCCAAACGTAGCTTGTCATTACTTAGCGAAAATAAATATCTACCAGATTTGGGTATTTGGAGTCCATTTCTGTCCGTGTAGACAAAATGTATTTAGCCCGTTAGCGTGATAAGAAACCGGTCTAGCTAGCATAGTACAGCCCGACCGCCATTTCTCCCAGTTAGTGAAAGAGGAGTGTTTTATTTGCACGCTGAAACTAAACTTGCCATCAAGTTAACATATACACGTATCCTCATTTCGTGAAAAAATATATATATCGATGTTTACAAGGCCGAAGACGTTGTTGACACAACAAAAAAAAGAATTGCCCGCGTTAACTTCAAACACTGCCTCTGTAGTCCCGGAAACCGCATTACATTCTACTAAAACACATTACCCACATGCCCATGCGTCAAGACACGCGGTGCATTCCGGGACAGGGCGAATACTCCTTCAATGAGCGAATGGGTGTCAGCTCAAAAAATAAACGTGAAATACGTCATCAAGAAGTACAACGTTATTAAATATTTTCCAAGTTGTGAGATAATGAACGTGTTTTCTGTAATATCGTATAGCGTTGAATTCGTGACATGTACTTTCGAGGAAAATAGTCAGGGATATTTTGACTCATACCCTGACTTTTAGTTTAACATTTTTGCTAATCTATTAAAGCTTGCTGTTATTATTTTATCTTCCTTTTCTAATATCTCTGATATCACACATCCGTCTTCTACTTCTTCTATGGTATGCAGGCCGCCACCTACTGTATGGGTTGTAAACTATAGAAGAAAAAAAAATCTAATATACGAAAGGGGGAAAACCTATATTCAAAAGACAAAAATATCACTTTTTTTTATACATACAAATAAAACCATCATACTCCTTCAGTCACATACCTATTCAAGTCACCTCCCTACAGGCTCAGGGGCCCTGTGAGTGCAGATTTCCTTCAATGCCTCTAAAATAATTTTCTGTTTATGTGGATGATCTTTAAAAAAAATGTTGGTCTGATGTGATTAATAAGGAGCATCCAGACGCTAAACTTGATGAATTTATTATTATGCAATTATTGATAAACATGCACCTTTTAAGAAACTGACAGAACATTTAAAAGACTTGATGAGGAATTGAAAAACTATGGTTGAAAGAGATGGGGTAAAAGGAGTGGCTAATACGGCAGTTCTACAATTTAAAACACAATACAATACATTCACAACAGATTTCACAACACATTAAAGATGGCGCCGACAGACATGGCAGCTCTGCTTTGAGCTCCTAAGCAACTTTGCAGTATTTTTTTGTGTGTGTTATTTCTTACATTATTAGCCCAGAAAGTTTTTTGTGTTATTACATTCAGCCGGGAAATAACTTTCGGATATCAGAGCTGCAGTAAATCACCAACATTACGACCAAGAATATAACTTTCCCGAATTAGATCCTTTGTTCGTACGCCCCAGTGCAATTTAATTTATCCCAGAGGCTGCTCTAAGACACCGCTGGCGGAGATGAGGTATTCAGAGTGGACTTCTAGTCTGAGAATATTGCTCACTAATGTTCAGTGTCTGGACATTAAAGTAGACTAACTCAGGGTGAAGATTTCTTTCCGGAGAAACATCAGGGACTAACACTCTGTTTCACAGAATCATGGCTCTCTGTGGATATACTGTCCCCATCCATAAAGCCAGCTGGGTTCTCAGTTCATTGAGCAGGCAGGAAAAAAGAAATCTCCGGGAAGAAGAAGGGCAGGGGGTGTATGCTTCATGATTAACTACTCATGGTGTGATTGCGATAACGTGCAGAAACTCAAGTCCTTTTGTTCAACTGACCTAAAATACCTCACAATCAAATGCCGACCGTATTACCTGCCAAGAGACTTTGCTTCGGTTATAGTCACAGCCATGTATATTCCTCCTCAAGTCGATGCAATGGCAGCCCTCAAGGAACTACACTGGACTTTGAATAAACTGGAAACCACATATGCTGAGGCCGCATTATTGTAGCTGGGGATTTTAACAAATCAATTTTGAGGAGAACACGACCAAAGTTCTATCAACACATTGACTGTAGGGAAAATACTCAACTATTGCTACTTCAACTTCCGCAATACCTACAAGGCCCTCCCCCGCCCACCCCTCAGTAAATCAGATCATGTCTCCATTTTGCTCATATCTTCGTGTAGGCAGAAACTCAAACAGGAAGTACCTGTGCTAAGGTTTCTGCCACAACGTGGACCCAGTAGAGATTACCCAGATCCAGAATGTGGTAGCCCACCAAGGAACACTGTTAGGACTGTAGCAAGTCCAGCTCTTCCAAATCTCCAGGACCATTCGGGCACTTGCCGAGTCCCTCCAACTACAGCACGACTCCAACCAAGGAGGAACCAATGCCCAGGTCTCATCGCCCAGTGCTATGAATGTCATCATGGTTCCTCCAGGGAACCTGCACCAGGATCACAAGATCCCAGCTTCCGCGCTGCATGAAGGCTCCCTGGGAGGATGCAAGGGTTCCTCACTCAGTGTTCTCTGGTGTTCGAGCTACTGTCTTCCTCGTACCACACCAATCATGCCTTGATCGCCTACTTAATCTCTCTACTCTCGGGCAAGGCCCTAGCTTGGGTAACGACGGTGTGGGACCAGCAGCCACCATCTTGCAGATCCTGTAGCCTCCTACCTTCAATGCAACGAGTCTTCGACCACTCAGTCGGCGGGCGAGAAGGGGCCAGCCGACTGTTCAACCTCCGCCTACGGGCCAGACCAGTGGCTGACTTCGCCATTGAGTTCCTCACCCTCGCCACCGAGAGGGATTGGAATATGGAGCCACTGGTTACCGCTTTCCACCAGGGTCTGTCTAACTCAAAGATGAACTGGCCGCTCAGGAACTGGGAGAGGACCTCGAGTCCCTGATAACGCTGGCAATCAGGATTGACAGCCGCATCCGGGAATGGGTGGGACAGCGCCCTTTTGACACCACTCCAGCATTCCGGTTTCCTGAGCACCCCAATCCCACCGAGCACAGCATGGAGGATCCCATGCAGCTGGGTCACACACATCTGAGCCCACAGGAGCATGAAAGGCGAATATTTGATGGCTGCTGCCTCTATGGCGGCGGTCATCTCCGTGCTACCTGCCCAGAGCTGACGAGAAACGTCAGGGCATGCCAGGACAGGGAGAAACCATGACGAGCTGTGCAGTTCCTCCCGGATACCCAGTCACCGTCTGTTACTACTTGCAACACTCCACTGGGACAACCGTCAGCACCAGATTTAAGTTTTTGTGGACTCCGGCGCCTACTTCATTGACTTCGCCAGAGAGTTACAGATGCCCTGCATGAAAATGTCCCATCCCTCGCATATTCAAGCCCCCAATGGATGCCCCTTTGGCTCCTGTCAGGTGGAATATCAGACCAAGCCCATTCTACTGCAGGTTGGGGTGAACCACTCTGAGACTCTTAGTTTTCTGTTGATCACTGCTCCAGAGAACCCTCTTATCCTAGGGTACCCCTGGCTAGCGCTATATAACCCACTAGTTTCCTGGTTTATGGGACACCAACTAGACTTGGGTAAGGACTGCTGGACTAAATGTCTAATATTCCCACCAAGAGCCTTGCCATGTTGTCCTGCATCCCTTGAAGACCAAAACTTTTCTGCTCTCCCTCCCAAATACTTTGACCTCCGGGAGTTGCTGGAGGCAGGTTTCATTTGCCCCTCTACACCCCCTGCTGGTGCAGGGTAAGAAGGCTGGGGGCCTGCGTCGACTACAGAGGGCTGAACCAAACTACGATCATGAGTCATTACCCCCTAACTCTGATGTGCTCCGCATTGGAGTTGGTCCAAGGGGCCCAATTCTTCACCAAACTGGACATCTGCAATGTTTACGATCTGGTGAGAATCAGGGAGATAGACAGTCTTCCAGTCATCTAACACCCCTAGTGGCCACTGTGTATTTAGTTCAACAATGTCGCCACACCTGGATCAGAGCGTGATCCTCCTTGCTCCACTCCTCTGCCCGACACCAACATCACGCAAACTGGCACCGAAGACCTCTTTGGCTCTTTCGACCGGGTCAACAGGTGTGGCTGTCCACCCGTGATCTTCACTTAAAAGTGGACTCAAAGAAGCTAGCCCTCGCTACATAGGACCATACAAGATCCTGAGTTGCATCAACTCGGTCACCTATCGTTTTCCAGCTTCCCAGGTCCATGAGGGTCTGTCTGTCCTCGTTTCCCTTCTCAAGCTGGTAAGAACCAGACCATTCTCTCCCCCCACACCTGCTCCTCAGCCTCCTCAGCTTGAGGGATCCACCCGACGGTCCAATGTCTGTTAGAGGCTCGTCGGGTCCGTGGGACCCTGCAGTCCCTGGTGGACTGTGAGGGCTACGGTCCCGAGGAGCGGGCGTGGGTGCCTGCCCAGTTATTGTGAAAGAACTGGTATTGTGAAAGAAGAGACTCAGGACGCACAGATCGCATCATAGTGTTTTGAACGGATTCTTTCATCACTTGACGAGACAGCCTATAAGGAGGATTTCAGAGACTTGACCGTGTGGTGCCAGAACATCAACCTCTCCTTCAATGTGATCAAGACAAAGGAGATGATCGTGGACGATAGGAAAAGGAGGACAGAGCACGCCCCCATTCTCATCGATGGGGCTGTAGTGGAGCAGGTTGAGAGCTTCAAGTTCCTTGGTGTCCACATCACCAACAAACTATCATGATCCAAACACACCAAGACAGTCATGAAGAGGGCACGGAAAACCTATTTCCCCCTCAGGAGACTGAAAAGATTTTACATGGGTTCTCAGATCCTCAAAAGGTTCTACAGTTGCACCATCGAGAGCATCCTGACTAGTTGCATCACTGCCTGGTATGGCAACTGCTCGGCCTCTGACCGCAAGGCACTACAGAGGGTAGTGCGTACGGCCCAGCACATCACTTGGGCCAAGCTTCTTGCCATTCAGGACCTCTAATAGGCGGTGTCAGAAGACTGTCCAGTCATCTTTCTAAAATAATCTGCCGCAATATTTGCAACCCCTATTACTAGCCTGTTCAACCTCTCTTTCGTATCGTCTGAGATCCCTAAATATTGGAAATCTGCTCCGGTCATCTCCCTCTTCAAAGGGGGAGACATTCTAGACCCAAACTGTTAAAGACCTATATCCATCCTGCCATGCATTTCCAAAGTGTTCAAAAGCCAAGTTAACAAACAGATCACCGACCATTTTGAATTTCTCCATTATGCAATCTGGATTCAGAGCTGGTCATGGGTGCACCTCCGCCACGCTCAAGGTCCTAAACGATATCATGACCGCCATCGATAAAAGACAGTACTGTGCAGCCTTTTTAATTGACCTGGCCAAGGCTTCAGACTCTGTCAATCTCACATTCTTATCGGCCGACTCAAAAGCCTTGGTTTCTCAAATGACTGCATCGCCTGGTTCACAAACTATTTCTACTTCTGTTCAATTCTTGGGCCAACTTTTTTCTCTGAAAATATCAATGATGTCACTCTTGCTGCTGGTGATTCTCTGATCCACCTCTACTCAGACGACACCATTCTGTATACATCTGGCCCTTCTTTGGACACTGTGTTAACAAACCTCCAAATGAGCTTCAATGCCATACAACACTCCTTCCTTGGCCTCCAACTGCTCTTAAATGCTAGTAAAACTAAATGCATGCTCTTCAACCGATCGCTGCCCACACCCACCTGCCCGACCAGCATCACTACTCTGGACGCTTCTGACATATGTGGACATCTACAAATCCCTAGGAGTCTCGTTAGACTGTAAACTGTCCTTCCAGACTCACGTTAAGCATCTCCAATCCAAGGTAAAATCTAGAACCTTCTTCCTCTTTTGCAACAAAGCCTCCTTCACTCACGCTGCCAAACATACCCTCGTATAACAAAATAGCCTCCTACACTCTACTCAGCAAATTGGATGTAATCTATCACAGTGCCATCCGTTTTGTCACTAAAGCCCCATATACTACCCACCACTGCGACATGTATGCTCTTGTTGGCTGGCCCTCGCTACATATCGGTCACCAAACCCACTGGCTTCAGGTCATCTATAAGTCTTTGCTAGGTTAGGCCCAGCCTTATCTCAGCTCACTGGTCACCATAGCAACACCCACCCCATAGCAAGCACTCCAGCAGGTGTATTTCACTGGTCACCCCCAAAGCCAACACCTCATTTGGTTGCCTTTCCTTCTAGTTCTCTGCTGCCAATGACTGGAACGTATTGCAAAAATCACTGAAGCTGGAGACTAATATCTCCCTCACTAACTTCAGTTGTCAGAGCAGCTTACCGATCATTACACCTGTACACAGCCCATCTGTAAATAGCCCCCTCAACTTCCTCATCCCCATATTGTACCCAGTATCTCTACTTGCACATCATCATCTGCACATCTATCACTCCAGTGTTAATGATAAATTGTAATTATTTTGCCACTCTGGCCTAGTTATTGCCTTTCTACATTTGGCCACACTGTATATAGATTGTTCTATTGTGTTATTGACTGTACATTTGTTTGTGTAATTCTGTTGTTTTTTTGTCACTGCTTTGCTTTATTTTGGCCAGGTCACAGTGGTAAATGAGAACTTGTTCTCAACTGGCCTACCAGGTTAAGTAAAGGTGAAATAAATACATTATATAATCAGTAAGGAACTAAAGATGTTTAAAGGGAGAAGATGAACAGAAGAGCTGAATTAATTAATTGAATGTTCTTTTAGAAAGGAAGTAAGATATTTCAATACATCTGGAATAGAACTAGATCAAATTAGTTGAGCTCCATCTGGAATAGAACTAGATTAGATTAGTTGAGATACATCTGGAATAGAAGTAGATCAGATTAGTTGAGATACATCTGGAATAGAAGTAGATCAGATTAGTTGAGATACATCTGGAATAGAAGTAGATCAGATTAGTTGAGATACATCTGGAATAGAAGTAGATAAGATTAGTTGAGATACATCTGGAATAGAAGTAGATCAGATTAGTTGAGATACATCTGGAATAGAAGTAGATCAGATTAGTTGAGATACATCTGGAATAGAAGTAGATTAGATTAGTTGAGATACATCTGGAATAGAAGTAGATTAGATTAGTTGAGATACATCTGGAATAGAAGTAGATCAGATTAGTTGAGATACATCTGGAATAGAAGTTGATCAGATTAGTTGAGATACATCTGGAATAGAAGTAGATCAGATTAGTTGAGATACATCTGGAATAGAAGTAGATCAGATTAGTTGAGATACATCTGGAATAGAAGTAGATCAGATTAGTTGAGATACATCTGGAATAGAAGTAGATCAGATTAGTGGAGCTACATCTGGAATAGAATTGGATCAGATTAGTAGAGCTTTATGTACATTGATTTGGCTGAAGGAGTCTTTATTAAATGTAGAGCAAACTGGGTGGAGGAGGGAGTGATACACAAGCTTTAAGATAATCTATTTCTTAAATATTGACAAGACCTTGTGTAAAAACCCTGTGTGTTCTTTCTATGAACATCTGTATACATCTGGTTTCATGGGATTGAATGTGAACATTTTATAAAAACATGTTACAGTCATTTTCCAAGTCCATGTGTGAAGAGTTGTTTTCAATAGAAGAGATGAGAGATGTTCTTTCATCTTGCCACTGTGCTTCTACACCTGCATTGCTTGCTGTTTGGGGTTTTAGGCTGGGTTTCTGTACAGCACTTTGTGACATCTGCTGATGTAAGAAGGGCTTTTTGATTTGAAGGGCAAAGCACCTGGAACAGATTGGTATTTCAGTCTGTTGGTTTTTGAATTTGGCCTGGTATGGTTCTCAATCAGAGGCAGGTGTCGTTAGTTGTCTCTGATTAAGAATCATACTTTGGTAGCCCTTTTCCACCTGTGTTTGGTGGGTGTTTATTTTCTGTTTTGTGTGTCGTTTCGTTTGTTCGTTCTTCCTAGTTGTTATTTTGTTTAGTGTTCAGTTTTGATTATATTAAAAATCATGAACACATACCACGCTGTACCTTGGTCCTCGCCTTCTTCCACCAACAATGGCTATAAGAAATAACAGTTTGTTTGAGGACACAGTCTTGGAAATCCATGCCATGGCGCGTCATGATGATGTTGCGCATCTGCTAAAATCGGTTTCCTATTGAACATACTTCTTTCCAGAATAAATATTATAGTTTGATTACATTTTAGGGTGTATGAGGAGTAAATACAAATGTATTTAAAACAGATTAGATTTTTGGATTCCTTTCTTGCAAGTTGAACGAGTGGATTACTCAAATCGATGGTGCCAACTATACAGACTTTTTTTGGATATAAAAAATTATTTTAACTAACAAAACGACCCTACATGTTATCTCTGGGACCATTTGGATGACAAATCAGAAGACAATTTTCAAAAAGTAAGTGAATAATTCATCTTTAAATGTGAATGTGTCATGTTTTGTCATTAATTATCATGTCTTGTCCCTGTGCTTCCCCTTCTATTCGTTTCCCTCTGCTGGTCTTATTAGGTTCTTTCCCCCTTTCTATCCCTCTCTCTCCCCCTCCCTCTCTCACTCTCTCGCTCTCTCTTCTCTCTATCGTTCCGTTCCTGCTCCCAGCTGTTCCTATTCCCCTAATCAATCATTTAGTCTTCCCACACCTGTTCCCGATCCTTTTCCCTGATTAGAGTCCCTATTTCTCTCCTTGTTTTCCGTTCCTGCCCCGTCGGATCCTCATCTATAATTCACCGTGCTGTGTCTATGTTTTTCCCTGTCGTGTCGTGTTTCCCTCAGATGCTGCGTGGTGAGCAGGTGTCTGAGTCTGCTAGGTTCAAGTGCCTTCCCGAGGCAACCTGCAGTTCTCGATCAAGTCTCCAGTCTGTTCTCGTCTTTACGAGTAGTATTATGCTTTTTGTTTTGTAAAGTTTCTTACTGGATTAAAGACTCTGTTTTCGCCAAGTCGCTTTTGGGTCCTCATTCACCTGCATAACAGAAGGATCCGACCGAGGAATGGACCCAGCGACTACAGACGCTCGTAACACTGCCGTCGAGATCCAAGGAGCCATGCTCGGCAGACACGAGCAGGAATTGTCTGCTGCTCGCCATGCCGTGGAGAACCTGGCCGCTCAGGTTTCCGACCTCTCTGGACAGTTCCAGAGTCTTCGTCTCGTGCCACCTGTTACTTCCTGGCCTGCCGAGCCTCCAGAACCTAGGGTTAATAACCCACCTTGCTACTCCGGGCAGCCCACGGAGTGCCGCTCCTTTCTCACCCAGTGTGATATTGTGTTCTCTCTCCAACCCAACACATACTCTAGTGAGAGAGCTCGGGTTGCTTACGTCATTTCACTCCTTACTGGCCGGGCCCGAGAGTGGGGCACAGCTATCTGGGAGGCAAGGGCTGATTGTTCTAACAATTACCAGAACTTTAAAGAGGAGATGATTCGGGTTTTTGACCGTTCAGTTTTTGGTGGGGAGGCTTCTAGGGCCCTGGCTTCCCTATGCCAAGGTGATCGATCCATAACGGATTACTCTATAGAGTTTCGTACTCTTGCTGCCTCTAGTGACTGGAACGAGCCGGCGCTGCTCGCTCGTTTTCTGGAGGGACTCCACACAGTGGTCAAAGATGAGATTCTCTCTCGGGAGGTTCCTTCCAGTGTGGACTCTTTGATTGCTCTCGCCATCCGCATAGAACGACGGGTAGATCTTCGTCACCAGGCTCGTGGAAGAGAGCTCGCATCAACGGTGTTTCCCTGCTCCGCATCGCAACCATCTCCCTCCTCTGGCTCTGAGACTGAGCCCATGCAGCTGGGAGGGATTCGCATCTCGACTAAGGAGAGGGAACGGAGGATCACCAACCGCCTGTGCCTCTATTGCGGATTTGATGGACATTTTGTTAATTCATGTCCAGTAAGAGGCCAGAGCCCATCAGTAAGCGGAGGGCTACTGGTGAGCGCTACTACTCAGGTCTCTTCATCTAGATCCTGTACTACTATGTCGGTCCATCTACGCTGGACCGGTTCGGGTGCTACATGCAGTGCCTTGATTGACTCTGGGGCTGAGGGTTGTTTCATGGACGAAGCATGGGTTCGGAAACAACATTCCTTTCAGACAGTTAGACAAGCCTACGCCCATGTTTGCCTTAGATGGTAGTCATCTTCCCAGTATCAGATTTGAGACACTACCTTTAACTCTCACAGTATCTGGTAACCACAGTGAGACTATTTCTTTTTTGATTTTTCGTTCACCTTTTACACCAGTTGTTTTGGGTCATCCCTGGCTAGTATGTCATAATCCTTCTATTAATTGGTCTTGTAATTCTATCCTATCCTGGAACGTATCTTGTCATGTGAAGTGCTTAATGTCTGCCATCCCTCCCATTTCTTCTGTCCCCACTTCTCAGGAGGAACCTGGCGATTTGACAGGAGTGCCGGAGGAATATCATGATCTGCGCACGGTCTTCAGTCGGTCCCGAGCCAACTCTCTTCCTCCTCACCGGTCGTATGATTGTAGTATTGATCTCCTTCCGGGGACCACTCCTCCTCGGGGTAGACTATACTCTCTGTCGGCTCCCGAACGTAAGGCTCTCGAGGATTATTTATCTGTGTCTCTTGACGCCGGTACCATAGTGCCTTCTTCCTCTCCGGCCGGGGCGGGGTTCTTTTTGTTAAGAAGAAGGATGGTACTCTGCGCCCCTGCGTGGATTATCGAGGGCTGAATGACATAACGGTTAAGAATCGTTATCCGCTTCCCCTTATGTCATCAGCCTTCGAGATTCTGCAGGGAGCCAGGTGCTTTACTAAGTTGGACCTTCGTAACGCTTACCATCTCGTGCGCATCAGAGAGGGGGACGAGTGGAAAACGGCGTTTAACACTCCGTTAGGGCATTTTGAGTACCGGGTTCTGCCGTTTGGTCTCGCCAATGCGCCAGCTGTTTTTCAGGCATTAGTTAATGATGTTCTGAGAGACATGCTGAACATCTTTGTTTTTGTCTATCTTGACGATATCCTGATTTTTTTCACCGTCACTCGAGATTCATGTTCAGCACGTTCGACGTGTTCTACAGCGCCTTTTAGAGAATTGTCTCTACGTGAAGGCTGAGAAGTGCTCTTTTCATGTCTCCTCCGTTACTTTTCTCGGTTCCGTTATTTCCGCTGAAGGCATTCAGATGGATTCCGCTAAGGTCCAAGCTGTCAGTGATTGGCCCGTTCCAAGGTCACGTGTCGAGTTGCAGCGCTTTTGGTGGCCGACTCAGGAGCGTGACACGCGCCGTTTCGTGGCTGCTTGTTCGGACTGCGCGCAGACTAAGTCGGGTAACTCTCCTCCTGCCGGTCGTCTCAGACCGCTCCCCATTCCTTCTCGACCATGGTCTCACATCGCCCTAGACTTCATTACCGGTCTGCCTTTGTCTGCGGGGAAGACTGTGATTCTTACGGTTGTCGATAGGTTCTCTAAGGCGGCACATTTCATTCCCCTCGCTAAACTTCCTTCCGCTAAGGAGACGGCACAAATCATTATCGAGAATGTGTTCAGAATTCATGGCCTCCCGTTAGACGCCGTTTCAGACAGAGGCCCGCAATTCACGTCACAGTTTTGGAGGGAGTTCTGTCGTTTGATTGGTGCGTCCGTCAGTCTCTCTTCCGGGTTTCATCCCCAGTCTAACGGTCAAGCAGAGAGGGCCAATCAGACGATTGGTCGCATACTACGCAGCCTTTCTTTCACAAACCCTGCGTCTTGGGCAGAACAGCTCCCCTGGGCAGAATACGCTCACAACTCGCTTCCTTCGTCTGCTACCGGGTTATCTCCGTTTCAGAGTAGTCTGGGTTACCAGCCTCCTCTGTTCTCATCCCAGCTTGCCGAGTCCAGCGTTCCCTCCGCTCAAGCGTTTGTCCAACGTTGTGAGCGCACCTGGAGGAGGGTGAGGTCTGCACTTTGCCGCTACAGGGCACAGACTGTGAGAGCCGCCAATAAACGCAGGATTAAGAGTCCAAGGTATTGTTGCGGCCAGAGAGTGTGGCTTTCCACTCGCAACCTTCCTCTTACGACAGCTTCTCGTAAGTTGACTCCGCGGTTCATTGGTCCGTTCCGTGTCTCCCAGGTCGTCAATCCTGTCGCTGTGCGACTGCTTCTTCCGCGACATCTTCGTCGCGTCCATCCTGTCTTCCATGTCTCCTGTGTCAAGCCCTTTCTTCGCACCCCGTTCGTCTTCCCTCCCCCTCCCGTCCTTGTCGAGAGCGCACCTATTTACAAGGTACGTAAGATCATGGACATGCGTTCTCGGGGACGGGGTCACCAATACTTAGTGGATTGGGAGGGTTACGGTCCTGAGGAGAGGAGTTGGGTTCCGTCTCGGGACGTGCTGGACCGTTCGCTTATTGATGATTTCCTCCGTTGCCGCCAGGGTTCCTCCTCGAGTGCGCCAGGAGGCGCTCGGTGAGTGGGGGGTACTGTCATGTTTTGTCATTAATTATCATGTCTTGTCCCTGTGCTTCCCCTTCTATTCGTTTCCCTCTGCTGGTCTTATTAGGTTCTTTCCCCCTTTCTATCCCTCTCTCTCCCCCTCCCTCTCTCACTCTCTCGCTCTCTCTTCTCTCTATCGTTCCGTTCCTGCTCCCAGCTGTTCCTATTCCCCTAATCAATCATTTAGTCTTCCCACACCTGTTCCCGATCCTTTTCCCTGATTAGAGTCCCTATTTCTCTCCTTGTTTTCCGTTCCTGCCCCGTCGGATCCTCATCTATAATTCACCGTGCTGTGTCTATGTTTTGCCCTGTCGTGTCGTGTTTCCCTCAGATGCTGCGTGGTGAGCAGGTGTCTGAGTCTGCTAGGTTCAAGTGCCTTCCCGAGGCAACCTGCAGTTCTCGATCAAGTCTCCAGTCTGTTCTCGTCTTTACGAGTAGTATTATGCTTTTTGTTTTGTAAAGTTTCTTACTGGATTAAAGACTCTGTTTTCGCCAAGTCGCTTTTGGGTCCTCATTCACCTGCATAACAGAATGTATGAAACCTGTGCTGGTGGAAAAATAATTTGGGTTTTACTGTCCAAAGCAGAGAGTCTGTCACGTTTGTCTACCTTTAATAACTGGCTCCAGCGTGATCTCTCTACCATTGGAAGGGTTTTAATGTACGAAGCAGAGCGTCTGTCACGTCTTTAATAACTGGCTCCAGCGTGACCTCTCTACCATTGGAAGGGTTTTAATGTCCGAAGCAGGGCGTCTGTCACGTTGGTCTACCTTTAATAACTGGCTCCAGCGTGACCGCTCTACCATTGGAAGGGTTTTACTGTCCGAAGCAGAGAGTCTGTCACGTCTTTAATAACTGGCTCCATCGTGACCTCTCTACCATTGGAAGGGTTTTATTGTCCAAAGCAGAGCGTCTGTCACATTTGTCTACCTTGCCCTTTCCCTTTGTGTAGCTGATTGGGGCGGCAGCGTAGCCTAGTGGTTAGAGCGTTGGACTAGTAACCGGAAGGTTGTGAGTTCAAACCCCCGAGCTGACAAGGTACAAATCAGTCGTTCTGCCCCTGAACAGGCAGTTAACCCACTGTTTGCAGGCCGTCATTGAAAATAAGAATATGTTCTTAACTGACTTGCCTAGTTAAATAAAGATAAAAAAAACAGCAAGGGAATCAACAACACTTTCCTAGACTTCATATGGGAAATCAACAATACTTTCCTAGACTTTATATGGGAAAATAAACAACACAAACTTAAGAAGTCTGTAATATCAAACCAAAGAGCTGATGGTGGGTTTGAAGTACTAGATTTCATTGATATCAACAATACCTCTCTAGGCTAGGGGGTGGTATTTTCACAACTGGATAAAAAGTGTGCCCAAGGTAAACTGCCTGCTACTCAGGCCCAGAAGCTAGGATATGCATGTTATTAGTAGATTTGGATCGAAAACACTCAAGTTTCTAAAACTGTTTGAATAATGTCTGTGAGTATAACATAACTTATTTGGCAGGCGAAACCCAGAGGACAAACCATCCAGGATTTTTTATATTTTTGAGGTGAGTGTTTTCAATGTGGATCTAGATTTAAGGACTTGGTTGCAGTTCCTATTGCTTCCACTAGATGTCAGTCTTTAGAAATTGGTTGATGTTTTTCCTTTGAGGTATGAAGAAGTAGCCATTTCCTATCTGGGTGGATAGCCAAGTGTACTGTTGTGGTTGGGGTGCGCGAAACTGAAGCTCGCTCCACTTTCATTTTATCCGCTATTGAACGCAGTTTATTCCATCTTACATTTTATCGATTATTTATGTTAAAAATACCTAAAGTTGGATTAGGAAAGTTGTTTGAAATGTTTGGTCAAAGGCTCTTCAAAGGTAAGTCATGAATTATATCGTTATTTCTGAGTTTTGTGTTGCGCCTGGCGGGTTGTATAATGATTGTCATGTGTTTGTTTGATGGGGTGCTGTCCTCCGATAATAGCATGGTTTGCTTTCACTGTAAATCCTTTTTGAAATCTGACACGGTGGCTGGATTAACAAGAAGCAAAGCTTTAATTTGGTGTATTGCACTTGTGATTCTATGAAAATTAAATATTTCTATTAATTTAATTTGTATTTGGTGCTCTGTCATTTCACCGGATGTTGTCAAATCGATCCCGTTAACGGGATGTAATCCCTAAAGTTTTTAAAGTAAACTGGATATAAAGACTGTATGCTTAGCTCTGAATCTATATGGTACTTATGTCATATTTTTTTTTTAATTGGGTGGAAGTGCAACAATTTGTCAGCAAAATGGCCCATCAAACATTCTATGTTTCACGAAGAAGCCCTTTTAGCCTGGAAACGATGTTATGTCCACAGCTTCTCCCCACACAAAACACTCCAGTGGAACAACAAAAATAATGTTGTGAAAAAAGTCTTTATGGTTTGAAAAAAATATTATATTTGTGCTTGATTTATTTGATAATGGAAATATAGGAAGGTCTTAGAAACATATAACGTACCAATACATTATAAATAATTTAATTCTATATGCAAAGCATATCTATTACTCAATTAAATTAGATTTTCATTTGTGTTTTGGAGAACTTATGTTAGAAGGTTTCTCCCTGCTGGATCAGAAATGTAATAATACATTAATAAGGGAACTTGTTCCCTCAAAGAACAAGATCTCTTCAGAGGGAAATCCTTCTGTAATGCACATATTATTGAAATTGAATTGAAGAAAGCTTGCTCGCTCCCTCTTAAATGTTGTATATCAAAATAAATTCACATTAAAATCTTACATAAAATATACTCTTGTAATGGATCAACATTCAGGGACTTGGAGGACATGCACCTTTTCTGTGATACAGAAGGGGAAACTATTATAATCAAGTTATTTTGGAGCAAACTAAGTAATTACATGTTTTATTTCATTGACATATATTCACAATGAAAGATGTAATGTTATTATTCAAATAAAAACAAAGCTACTGAATTAGTAGTTAATTTCTTCACTTTCCCTGGTAAATTGTTCATACACAAAAAACAAATATTTGAGATCTGTCCCCAGGTGCAATATATTTTTTACATGAAATCAAATATTTAATAACATCTCTACAATTAGTGAATAGTGAATAACAAAACAAATGTGTTTATACAACCGTAACCCCTGACCTTATTCTATAATAGGTTTATACAACCGTAACCCCTGACCTTATTCTATAATAGGTTTATACAACCGTAACCCCTGACCTTATTCTATAATAGGTTTATACAACCGTAACCCCTGACCTTATTCTATAATAGGTTTATACAACCGTAACCCCTGACCTTATTCTATAATAGGTTTATACAACCGTAACCCCTGACCTTATTCTATAATAGGTTTATACAACCGTAACCCCTGACCTTATTCTATAATGTGTTTATACAACCGTAACCCCTGACCTTATTCTATAATAGGTTTATACAACCGTAACCCCTGACCTTATTCTATTTGAGGTTCTTTATTAATAACTTTTGAAACTGGTGTCACTGGCAATTAAAGTGTTTTCTGATTTTTAATTCTTATTTCCTTTATTTTATTTTCTTTAATGTAAATGTATGTTTCTTCAGAGAAATGTATTCATAGTGATCTCCTCTGTTTATTTGTTTAGTAATAGCTAGCTAGTAAAGAGGTACAAATATGCCGGTACACGGATGCATAACTCATAGAATTATTTTGTTCTAGTCAATGACAATACATGTTGCAAAGTAAATACCTGCGTCAAATATATCTCATTGCATTGCATGCTAGTGCATTAAATCTCTAGTTGTGTTTTTTTTGCATAGATAACGGGACTCACCCAACATCAAGGGAATATACATTTCTAATAGCTAGTGACTGCGGATGAAGGTGACCTCTCGATGTCCTATACTTGATGGGATTTTCATCAGTGTGAATGACAGACCCATGTCATCTATTGTATTTTGTGGCATCTTTCTTTATACTCAGCATGTAGTGGCCTACGTGCATCGTCTTCATGAATGGTTTAATGCATACTAATAATTAATATAATTATCACAATGTGAAGATATTTGTAAATATGTATTTAGTTATTTTACCAGTTAAGTTGACTGAAAACATTCTCATTTGCAGCAACAACCTGGGGAATAGTTACAGGGGAGAGGAGGGGGAAGAATGAGCCAATTGTAAGCTGGGGATGATTAGATGGCCATGATGGTATGAGGGCTAGATTGGGATTTAGCCAGGACACCAGGGTTTCCACTGGATATCATAAAGTGAATGCACCAATTTGTAAGTCGTTCTGGATAAGAGCGTCTGCTAAATGACTTAACCATTTACATTACATTTACATTTAACACCCCTACTCGATAAGTTACGATAAGGGCCATGGGATCTTCAGTGACCACAGAGAGTCAGGACACCCGTTTAACATGCCATCCGAAAGACAGCACCCTACACAGGGCAATGTCCCCAATCACTGCCCTTAGGGCATTGGGATATTTAGACCAGAGGAAAAGGTGCCTCCTAAGCGGCGTGGTGACAGGCAGGAGCAGCGAAAGGAGGAATGGACATGGGAAGACGTTTTGGACGGCAAGGGTTGTTACACTTGGGAGGAGATCCTGGCTGGAAGAGATCGCCTCCCATGGGAACAGGTGGAGGCACTTAGGAGAGCAGAGGCAGCCGGAGAGAGGGGCCGGTGATACGAGGGAACACGGTTGGCAAGGAAGCCCGAGAGTCAGCCCCAAAAATGTCTTGGGGGGTGGCACACAGGGAATATGGCGAAGCCAGGTAGGACACCTGCGCCAACTTCCTGTGCTTACCGGGGGGCTAGAGAGACCTGGCAGGCACCGTTTTATGCTGTGGAGCGCTCTGTGTCTCCAGTGCGGGTGCATAGCCCGGTGCGGTACATACTAGCTCCTTGTATTGGCCGGGCTAGAGTAAGCATCGAGCCAAGTGTCATGAAGCTGGCTCTACGCATCTGGTCTCCAGTGCGTCTCCTTGGGCTGGCTTACATGGCACCAGCCTTGCGCACGGCGTCCCCGGTTCGCCTGCATTGCCCAATGCGGGCTATTCCACCTCGCCGCACTGGCAGGGCGACCGGGAGCATTCAACCAGGTAAGGTTGGGCAAGCTCGGTGCTCAAGAGCTCCAGTGTGCCTGCACGGCCGGTCTATCCAGTATCACCTCCATGCACCAGCCCTCCGGTGGCAGCTCCCCCCCCGCACCAGGCTTCCTGTGCACCTCCTTGGCCCAGTACCACCAGTGCCAGCACCACGCATCAGGCCTACAGTGCGCCTCGCCTGTCCAGCGCTGCCGGAGTCTCCCGCCTGTCCAGCGCTGCCGGAGTCTCCCGCCTGTCCAGCGCTGCCGGAGTCTCCCGCCTGTCCAGCGCTGCCGGAGTCTCCCGCCTGTCCAGCGCTGCCGGAGTCTCCCGCCTGTCCAGCGCTGCCGGAGTCTCCCGCCTGTCCAGCGCTGCCGGAGTCTCCCGCCTGTCCAGCGCTGCCGGAGTCTCCCGCCTGTCCAGCGCTGCCGGAGTCTCCCGCCTGTCCAGCGCTGCCGGAGTCTCCCGCCTGTCCAGCGCTGCCGGAGTCTCCCGCCTGTCCAGCGCTGCCGGAGTCTCCCGCCTGTCCAGCGCTGCCGGAGTCTCCCGCCTGTCCAGCGCTGCCGGAGTCTCCCGCCTGTCCAGCGCTGCCGGAGTCTCCCGCCTGTCCAGCGCTGCCGGAGTCTCCCGCCTGTCCAGCGCTGCCGGAGTCTCCCGCCTGTCCAGCGCTGCCGGAGTCTCCCGCCTGTCCAGCGCTGCCGGAGTCTCCCGCCTGTCCAGCGCTGCCGGAGTCTCCCGCCTGTCCAGCGCTGCCGGAGTCTCCCGCCTGTCCAGCGCTGCCGGAGTCTCCCGCCTGTCCAGCGCTGCCGGAGTCTCCCGCCTGTCCAGCGCTGCCGGAGTCTCCCGCCTGTCCAGCGCTGCCGGAGTCTCCCGCCTGTCCAGCGCTGCCGGAGTCTCCCGCCTGTCCAGCGCTGCCAGAGTCTCCCGCCTGTCCAGCGCTGCCAGAGTCTCCCGCCTGTCCAGCGCTGCCAGAGTCTCCCGCCTGTCCAGCGCTGCCAGAGTCTCCCGCCTGTCCAGCGCTGCCAGAGTCTCCCGCCTGTCCAGCGCTGCCAGAGTCTCCCGCCTGTCCAGCGCTGCCAGAGTCTCCCGCCTGTCCAGCGCTGCCAGAGTCTCCCGCCTGTCCAGCGCTGCCAGAGTCTCCCGCCTGTCCAGCGCTGCCAGAGTCTCCCGCCTGTCCAGCGCTGCCAGAGTCTCCCGCCTGTCCAGCGCTGCCAGAGTCTCCCGCCTGTCCAGCGCTGCCAGAGTCTCCCGCCTGTCCAGCGCTGCCAGAGTCTCCCGCCTGTCCAGCGCTGCCAGAGTCTCCCGCCTGTCCAGCGCTGCCAGAGTCTCCCGCCTGTCCAGCGCTGCCAGAGTCTCCCGCCTGTCCAGCGCTGCCAGAGTCTCCCGCCTGTCCAGCGCTGCCAGAGTCTCCCGCCTGTCCAGCGCTGCCAGAGTCTCCCGCCTGTCCAGCGCTGCCAGAGTCTCCCGCCTGTCCAGCGCTGCCAGAGTCTCCCGCCTGTCCAGCGCTGCCAGAGTCTCCCGCCTGTCCAGCGCTGCCAGAGTCTCCCGCCTGTCCAGCGCTGCCAGAGTCTCCCGCCTGTCCAGCGCTGCCAGAGTCTCCCGCCTGTCCAGCGCTGCCAGAGTCTCCCGCCTGTCCAGCGCTGCCAGAGTCTCCCGCCTGTCCAGCGCTGCCAGAGTCTCCCGCCTGTCCAGCGCTGCCAGAGTCTCCCGCCTGTCCAGCGCTGCCAGAGTCTCCCGCCTGTCCAGCGCTGCCAGAGTCTCCCGCCTGTCCAGCGCTGCCAGAGTCTCCCGCCTGTCCAGCGCTGCCAGAGTCTCCCGCCTGTCCAGCGCTGCCAGAGTCTCCCGCCTGTCCAGCGCTGCCAGAGTCTCCCGCCTGTCCAGCGCTGCCAGAGTCTCCCGCCTGTCCAGCGCTGCCAGAGTCTCCCGCCTGTCCAGCGCTGCCAGAGTCTCCCGCCTGTCCAGCGCTGCCAGAGTCTCCCGCCTGTCCAGCGCTGCCAGAGTCTCCCGCCTGTCCAGCGCTGCCAGAGTCTCCCGCCTGTCCAGCGCTGCCAGAGTCTCCCGCCTGTCCAGCGCTGCCAGAGTCTCCCGCCTGTCCAGCGCTGCCAGAGTCTCCCGCCTGTCCAGCGCTGCCAGAGTCTCCCGCCTGTCCAGCGCTGCCAGAGTCTCCCGCCTGTCCAGCGCTGCCAGAGTCTCCCGCCTGTCCAGCGCTGCCAGAGTCTCCCGCCTGTCCAGCGCTGCCAGAGTCTCCCGCCTGTCCAGCGCTGCCAGAGTCTCCCGCCTGTCCAGCGCTGCCAGAGTCTCCCGCCTGTCCAGCGCTGCCAGAGTCTCCCGCCTGTCCAGCGCTGCCAGAGTCTCCCGCCTGTCCAGCGCTGCCAGAGTCTCCCGCCTGTCCAGCGCTGCCAGAGTCTCCCGCCTGTCCAGCGCTGCCAGAGTCTCCCGCCTGTCCAGCGCTGCCAGAGTCTCCCGCCTGTCCAGCGCTGCCAGAGTCTCCCGCCTGTCCAGCGCTGCCAGAGTCTCCCGCCTGTCCAGCGCTGCCAGAGTCTCCCGCCTGTCCAGCGCTGCCAGAGTCTCCCGCCTGTCCAGCGCTGCCAGAGTCTCCCGCCTGTCCAGCGCTGCCAGAGTCTCCCGCCTGTCCAGCGCTGCCAGAGTCTCCCGCCTGTCCAGCGCTGCCAGAGTCTCCCGCCTGTCCAGCGCTGCCAGAGTCTCCCGCCTGTCCAGCGCTGCCAGAGTCTCCCGCCTGTCCAGCGCTGCCAGAGTCTCCCGCCTGTCCAGCGCTGCCAGAGTCTCCCGCCTGTCCAGCGCTGCCAGAGTCTCCCGCCTGTCCAGCGCTGCCAGAGTCTCCCGCCTGTCCAGCGCTGCCAGAGTCTCCCGCCTGTCCAGCGCTGCCAGAGTCTCCCGCCTGTCCAGCGCTGCCAGAGTCTCCCGCCTGTCCAGCGCTGCCAGAGTCTCCCGCCTGTCCAGCGCTGCCAGAGTCTCCCGCCTGTCCAGCGCTGCCAGAGTCTCCCGCCTGTCCAGCGCTGCCAGAGTCTCCCGCCTGTCCAGCGCTGCCAGAGTCTCCCGCCTGTCCAGCGCTGCCAGAGTCTCCCGCCTGTCCAGCGCTGCCAGAGTCTCCCGCCTGTCCAGCGCTGCCAGAGTCTCCCGCCTGTCCAGCGCTGCCAGAGTCTCCCGCCTGTCCAGCGCTGCCAGAGTCTCCCGCCTGTCCAGCGCTGCCAGAGTCTCCCGCCTGTCCAGCGCTGCCAGAGTCTCCCGCCTGTCCAGCGCTGCCAGAGTCTCCCGCCTGTCCAGCGCTGCCAGAGTCTCCCGCCTGTCCAGCGCTGCCAGAGTCTCCCGCCTGTCCAGCGCTGCCAGAGTCTCCCGCCTGTCCAGCGCTGCCAGAGTCTCCCGCCTGTCCAGCGCTGCCAGAGTCTCCCGCCTGTCTGCAAGGAGCCGCCAGTCTGCAAGGGGCCGCCAGAGCCGCCAGTCTGCAAGGGGCCGCCAGAGCCGCCAGTGTGCAAGGGGCCGCCAGAGCCGCCAGTGTGCATGGGGCCGCCAGAGCCGCCAGTGTGCATGGGGCCGCCAGAGCCGCCAGTGTGCATGGGGCCGCCAGAGCCGCCAGTGTGCATGGGGCCGCCAGAGCCGCCAGTGTGCATGGGGCAGCCAGAGACGCCAGTGTGCATGGGGCAGCCAGAGCCGCCAGTCTGCATGGGGCAGCCAGAGCCGCCAGTCTGCATGGGGCAGCCAGAGCCGCCAGTGTGCATGGGGCAGCCAGAGCCGCCAGTCTGCATGGGGCAGCCAGAGCCGCCAGGATACGCCAGTCAGCCAGGATCTTCCAGGTCCTCCAGTCAGCCAGGATCCGCCATTCTGTCATGCCCTGGTCTTAGTGTTTTGGGTTTTCTTTATTATTTTGGTCAGGCCAGGGTGTGACATGGGTTATTTATTCATGTGGTGTGTCTTGTCTAGGGTTTTTTTGTAGGTCATGGGATTGTGGTTAGTGGGGTTGTCTAGAAAAGTCTATGGTTGCCTGGAGTAGTTCTCAGAGAAAGCGAAACGTGATGCAGAAAACGGAGTGATTTGTCCTAAACAAATAATCTTTCAGGAAAAACTGAACATTTGCTATCTGAGAGTCTCCTCATTGAAAACATCCGAAGTTCTTCAAAGGTAAATGATTTTATTTGAATGCTTTTCTGTTTTTAGTGAAAATGTTGCCTGCTGAATGCTAACGCTAAATGCTACGTTAGCTATCAATACTGTTACACAAATGCTTGTTTTGCAATGGTTGAGAAGCATATTTTGAAAATCTGAGATGACAGTGTTGTTAACAAAAGGCTAAGCTTGAGAGCAAATATATTAATTTCATTTCATTTGGGATTTTCATGAATAGTTAACATTGCGTTATGGTAATGAGCTTGAGGCTGGTAGTCACGATACCGGATCCGGGATGGCTCGACGCAAGAAATTACACACGCACACACTAACACAGGGATCTCCAACCCTGTTCCTGGAGAGCTACCGTCCTGTGGGTTTTCACTACAACCTTAATCAAGCACACCTGATTCTAATAATTAGCTGTAGTCCATTAGAAAGTAGGTCCAGGCTCCTTTATAGCAGATACTAATGCTAAAATAAATGAAGGGGAGTTTGAAAGGGATAGAGATAGAAGAAGTAGTATTACTGGATATGTCATTATTACTCCAGCAGATTCACACTGGATTAGTTTTTATAAACTGCCCCCTGTAATTCTGGAGGTTTTTATTCTAGACATATTTCAACATCTATACGATAGAAGGCTACAATGATCACGTGTGCTGGCTGCCAAATGTATAGGTGTCCCCGTAGGCCTAATATTTAAAATGGTTTGTTGGACGTCCCTCCTAATGAAAAGGCCTCCATCCTGCTGTGTGAGCTGCTGGACAGCACACTGTCACTTGATATGAGTTTATGGATGAGAAAGTGAACTTGCCATTTCCAAAAATGAGCTCAATGGGGAATGGGGAGTCCCTGAATTGTGATCTGTTACCTACGTCACAACCATGGTTTCATTTTTCGGAGAAATATATATATATATATATTACACAGCGCATTCGGAAAGTATTCAGACCCTTTGACTTTTTCCACATTTTGTTACACTACAGCCTTGTAGTTTTTTTGTGGGGCCCCAGTGTTGAGGATCAGTGGGGTGGAGATGTGGTTTCCTACCTTCACCACCTGGGGGCGGCCCGTCAGAAAGTCCAGGACCCAGTTGCACAGGGCGGGGTCTCAAGCTTAATAACGAGTTGAGGGCACTATGGTGTTAAATGCTGAGCTGTAGTCAATGAACAGCATTCTTACAGAGGTATTCCTCTTGTCCAGATGGGAGAGAGCAGTGACGTTTGCATCATCAGTGGACCTACTAGAGCACTATTCCACATCAGGTAACTGATGCAGCAGTCGAACCAGATTTTAAAAAACAGATAATAAATATAGAACAGCAGGGACTGTGAAGAGACAGACACATGCATACGCACACACATGATAACATACACACATGTACACATGGATTTTACATTGTAGATATGTGGTAGTGGAGTATGGGCCCGAGGGCACACACTTAGTGTGTTGTGAACTTTGTAATGAATGTATTGTAATGTTTTTCAAATTGTATAACTGCCTTAATTTTGCCAGGACCCAGAAAGAGTAGCTGCTGCCTTGGCAGGTACTAATGGGGATGCATAATAAACCCCAGGAAGAGTAGCTGCTGCCTTGGCAGGAACTATTGGGGATCTATAATAAACCCCAGGAAGAGTAGCTGCTGCCTTGATAGGAACTAATGGGGATCCATAATAAACCCCAGGAAGAGTAGCTGCTGCCTTGGCTAATGGGGATCCATAATAAACCCCAGGAAGAGTAGCTGCTGACAGGAACTAATGGGGATCCATAATAAATACAGATAGAAACAAACACCATTGTAAATACAACCCATATTTATGTTTATTTATTTTCCCTTTTGTACTTGAACTATTTGCACATAATATGAAATTTGAATTGTCTTTATTATTTTGGAACTTTTGTGAGTGTTTACTGTAAAAATGTGTATTGTTTATTTCACTTTTGTTTATGATCTATTTACTTTGGAAATGTAAACATGTTTCCCGTGCCCAAAAAATGTAAATTGACTTGAGTCAGATGATAATATTTATATATTTTGCATTATTCATCTCATAAGTACAGTTGAAGTTGGAAGTTTACATACACCTTAGCCAAATATATTTCAACTCAGTTTTCACGATTCCTGACATTTGTCACGTCCCCCCCCCCCCCGGCACTGCCCTGCATCACGCTGACACTGTCTCGTTCCATGTCCATTCCTTATGCCCCCCCCCCGGCACTGCCCTGCATCACGCTGACACTGCCTCGTTCCATGTCCGTTCCTTATGCCCCCCGGGCACTGCCCTGCATCACGCTGACACTGTCTCGTTCCATGTCCGTTCCTTATGCCCCCGGCACTGCCTCGTTCCATGTCCGTTCCTTATGCCCCCCCCGGCACTGCCTCGTTCCATGTCCGTTCCTTATGCCCCCCGGCACTGTCTCGTTCCATGTCCGTTCCTTATCATCCAATGTGACACCCATGATGCTTATGCTTGCTTACTATGTTTGTACAGATGAACATGGTTCCTTCAGGCGTTTGGAAATTGCTTCTAAGGATGACCCAGACTTGTGGAGGTCTACAATTTTTTTTCAGAGGTCTTGGCTGAGTTCTTTTGATTTTCCCATGATGTCAAGCAAAGAGGCACTGAGTTTGAAGGTAGGCCTTGAAATACATCCACAGGTACACCTCCAATTGACTCAAATGATGTCAATTAGCCTATCAGAAGCTTCTAAAGCCATGACATCATTTTCTGGAATTTTCCAAGCTGTTTAAAGGCACAGTCAACTTAGTGTATGTAAACTTCTTACCCACTGGAATTGTGATACAGTGAATTATAAGTCAAATAATCTGTCTGTAAACAATTGTTGGAAAAATGACTTGTGTCATGCACAAAGTAGATGTCCTAACTGACTTGCCAAACGATAGTTTGTTAACAAGAAATGTGTGGACTGGTTGAAAAACAAGTTTTAATGACTCCAACTTAAGTGTATGTAAACTTCCGACTTCAACTGATTTCCATCCTATTCTACTGTATCTTAGTCTCTACCGCTCTGACATTGCTTGTCCAAATATATTTATATTCTTAATTCCATTCTTTTACTTTATATTTTGTGTATTGTCGTGAATTATTCGATATTACCGCACTGTTGGAGCTAGAAACACAAATATTTCGCTACACCTGTGTGTGACAAACACAATTTGATTTGAGATAGAGAGACAGCTAGAGAAGGAGAGAAAGAGAGAGACAGCCAGAGAACAAGCGGTAGACAGAGAGAGACAGCTAGAGAACGAGAGAGAGAGACAGCTAGAGAATGAGAGAGAGGTAGACAGAGAGAGACAGCTAGAGAACGAGCGAGAGGTAGACAGAGAGAGACAGCTAGAGAATGAAAGAAAGGTAGACAAAGAGAGAGAGAGAGACAGCTAGAGAAAGGAGAGAGAGAGGTAAGACAGAGAATGAGAGAGGTAGACAAAGAGAGAGAGAGACAGCTAGAGAACGAGAGAGAGAGGTAGACAGAGAGAGAGACAGCCAGAGAACGAGAAAGAGGTAGACAGAGAGAGACAGCTAGAGAATGAAAGAAAGGTAGACAAAGAGAGAGAGAGAGAGGTAGACAAAGAGAGAGAGACAGCTAGAGAAAGGAGAGAGAGAGGTAAGACAGAGAATGAGAGAGGTAGACAAAGAGAGAGAGAGACAGCTAGAGAACGAGAGAGAGAGGTAAGACAGAGAATGAGAGAGGTAGACAAAGAGAGAGACAGCTAGAGAACGAGAGAGAGAGGTAGACAAAGAGACAGAGAGACAGCTAGCGAACGAGAGAGAGAGAGGGAGACCGAGAGAGACAGCTAGAGAATGAGAGAAAGGTAGACAGAGAGAGAGACAGCTAGAGAACGAGAGCGATGTAGACAGAGAGAGAGACAGCTAGAGAACGAGAGAGATGTAGACAGAGAGAGAGAGAGGTAGACAACGAGAGAGAGAGAGAGATACAGCTGGAGAACAAGTCAGGTAGACGAGAGAGAGAGACAGCTAGAGAACGAGAGAGAGAGGTAGACAGAGAGAGAGACAGCTAGAGAATGAGAGAGAGGTAGACAGAGAGACAGCTGGAGAACGAGAGAGAGTTAGACAAAGAGAGAGAGAGACAGCTGGAGAACGAGAGAGAGTTAGACAAAGAGAGAGAGAGACAGCTAGAGAACGAGAGAGAGTTAGACAAAGAGAGAGAGAGACAGCTAGAGAACGAGAGAGAGGTAGACAAAGAGAGAGAGACAGCTAGAGAATGAGAGAGAGAGGTAGACAGAAAGAGAGACAGCTAGAGAACGAGAGAGAGAGGTAGACAAAGAGAGAGAGACACAGCTAGAGAACGAGAAAGAGGTAGACAGAGAGAGAGACAGCTAGAGAATGAAAGAAAGGTAGGAAAAGAGAGAGAGAGACAGCTAGAGAACGAGAGAGAGAGAGGTAAGACAGAGAATGAGAGAGGTAGACAAAGAGAGAGAGAGACAGCTAGAGAACGAGAGAGAGGTAGACAGAGAGAGAGACAGCCAGAGAACGAGAAAGAGGTAGACAGAGACAGCTAGAGAATGAAAGAAAGGTAGACAAAGAGAGAGAGAGAGAGACAGCTAGAGAACGAGAGAGAGAGGTAGACAGAGAGAGAGACAGCTAGAGAACGAGAGAGAGAGGTAAGACAGAGAATGAGAGAGGTAGACAAAGAGAGAGACAGCTAGAGAACGAGAGAGAGAGGTAGACAAAGAGACAGAGAGACAGCTAGAGAACGAGAGAGAGAGGGAGACCGAGAGAGACAGCTAGAGAATGAGAGAAAGGTAGACAGAGAGAGAGAGAGACAGCTAGAGAACGAGAGAGATGTAGACAGAGAGAGAGACAGCTAGAGAACGAGAGAGATGTAGACAGAGAGAGAGAGAGGTAGACAACGAGAGAGAGAGAGAGATACAGCTGGAGAACAAGTCAGGTAGACGAGAGAGAGAGACAGCTAGAGAACGAGAGAGAGAGGTAGACAGAGAGAGAGACAGCTAGAGAATGAGAGAGAGGTAGACAGAGAGAGACAGCTAGAGAACGAGAGAGAGTTAGACAAAGAGAGAGAGAGACAGCTAGAGAACGAGAGAGAGGTAGACAAAGAGAGAGAGACAGCTAGAGAAATGAGAGAGAGAGGTAGACAAAGAGAGAGAGACAGCTAGAGAACGAGAGAGGCAGACAAAGAGAGAGACAGCTAGAGAACGAGAGAGGTAGACAAAGAGAGACAGGTAGAAAAAGGAGAGAGAGAGGTAGACAACGAGAGAGAGACAGCTAGAGAACGAGAGAGAGAGGTAGACAAAGAGAGAGAGAGACAGCTAGAGAACGAGAGAGAGAGGTAGACAGCTAGAGAACGAGAGAGGTAGACAAAGAGAGAGAGAGACAGCTAGAGAACGAGAGAGAGGTAGAGAGAGAGAGAGAGCTAGAGAAAGGAGAGAGAGAGGTAGACAAAGAGAGACAGCTAGAGAACGAGCGAGGTAGACAAAGAGAGAGAGAGACAGCTAGAGAACGAGAGAGGCAGACAAAGAGAGAGACAGCTAGAGAACGAGAGAGGCAGACAAAGAGAGACAGCTAGAAAAAGGAGAGAGAGAGAGGTAGACAACGAGAGAGAGACAGCTAGAGAACGAGAGAGAGGTAGACAAAGAGAGAGAGAGACAGCTAGAGAACGAGAGAGAGAGGTAGACAAAGAGAGAGAGACAGCTAGATAACGAGAGAGGTAGACAAAGAGAGAGAGAGACAGCTAGAGAACGAGAGAGAGAGAGGGTAGACAAAGAGAGAGAGACAGCTAGAGAAAGGAGAGAGACAGGTAGACAAAGAGAGAGAGACAGCTAGAGAACGAGAGAGGTAGACAAAGAGAGAAAGAGACAGCTAGAGAACGAGAGAGGCAGACAAAGAGAGAGACAGCTAGAGAACGAGAGAGAGGTAGACAAAGAGAGAGAGAGAGAGGTAGACGAGAGAGAGAGACAGCTAGAGAACGAGAGAGGTAGACAAAGAGAGAGAGAGACAGCTAGAGAACGAGAGAGAGAGGTAGACAAAGAGACAGCTAGAGAACGAGAGAGGTAGACAAAGAGAGAAAGAGACAGCTAGAGAACGAGAGAGAGGTAGACAAAGAGAGAGACAGCTAGAGAACGAGAGAGTTAGACAAAGAGAGAGAGAGAGAGACAGCTAGAGAAAGGAGAGGTAGACAAAGAGAGAGAGACAGCTAGAGAACGAGAGAGTTAGACAAAGAGAGAGAGAGACAGCTAGAGAACGAGAGAGAGGTAGAGAGAGAGAGACAGCTAGAGAACGAGAGAGAGGTAGAGAGAGAGAGACAGCTAGAGAAAGGAGAGAGAGAGGTAGACAAAGAGAGAGACAGCTAGAGAACGAGAGAGTTAGACAAAGAGAGAGAGAGAGACAGCTAGAGAACGAGAGAGAGGTAGACAAAGAGAGAGACAGCTAGAGAACGAGAGAGAGAGAGACAGCTGGAGAACGAGAGAGAGAGGTAGACAAAGAGAGAGAGACAGCTAGAGAACGAGAGAGAGGTAGACAAAGAGAGAGAGAGACAGCTAGAGAACGAGAGAGAGAGAGACAAAGAGAGAGAGAGAGAGAGACAGCTAGAGAAAGGAGAGGTAGACAAAGAGAGAGAGACAGCTAGAGAACGAGAGAGAGAGGTAGACAAAGAGAGAGAGACAGCTAGAGAAAGGAGAGAGAGAGGTAGACAAAGAGTGAGAGAGACAGCTAGAGAACGAGAGAGGCAGACAAAGAGAGAGACAGCTAGAGAACGAGAGAGAGAGGTAGACAAAGAGAAAGAGAGACAGGTAGAGAATGAGAGAGAGAGGTAGAGAAAGAGAGACAGGTAGAGAATGAGAGAGAGAGGTAGACAAAGAGAGAGACAGCTAGAGAACGAGAGAGAGTTAGACAAAGAGAGAGAGACAGCTAGAGAAAGGAGAGGTAGACAAAGAGAGGGAGACAGCTAGAGAACGAGAGAGTTAGACAAAGAGAGAGAGAGACAGCTAGAGAACGAGAGAGAGGTAGAGAGAGAGAGAGAGCTAGAGAAAGGAGAGAGAGAGGTAGACAAAGAGAGACAGCTAGAGAACGAGAGAGGTAGACAAATAGAGAGAGAGACAGCTAGAGAACGAGAGAGGCAGACAAAGAGAGAGACAGCTAGAAAAAGGAGAGAGAGAGGTAGACAACGAGAGAGAGAGAGAGACAGCTAGAGAACGAGAGAGAGAGGTAGACAAAGAGAGAGAGAGACAGCTAGAGAGAGAGAGGTAGACAAAGAGAGACAGCTAGAGAATTAGAGAAAGGTAGACAACAAGAGAGAGAGAGACAGCTAGAGAAAGGAGAGACAGGTAGAGAATGAGAGGGAGAGGTAGACAAAGAGAGAGACAGCTAGAGAACGAGAGAGTTAGACAAAGAGAGAGGGAGAGACAGCTAGAGAAAGGAGAGGTAGACAAAGAGAGAGAGACAGCTAGAGAACGAGAGAGAGACAGCTGGAGAACGAGAGAGAGAGGTAGACAAAGAGAGAGAGACAGCTAGAGAACGAGAGAGAGGTAGACAAAGAGAGAGAGAGACAGCTAGAGAACGAGAGAGAGAGAGACAAAGAGAGAGAGAGACAGCTAGAGAAAGGAGAGACCGGTAGAGAATGAGAGAGAGAGGTAGACAAAGAGAGAGACAGCTAGAGAACGAGAGAGTTAGACAAAGAGAGAGAGAGACAGCTAGAGAACGAGAGAGAGGTAGAGAGAGAGAGAGAGCTAGAGAAAGGAGAGGTAGACAAAGAGAGAGAGACAGCTAGAGAACGAGAGAGAGACAGCTAGAAAAAGGAGAGAGAGAGGTAGACAACGAGAGAGAGAGAGACAGCTAGAGAACGAGAGAGGTAGACAAAGAGAGAGATAGCTAGAGAACGAGAGAGAGGTAGACAAAGAGAGAGAGACAGCTAGAGAACGAGAGAGGTAGACAAAGAGAGAGAGAGACAGCTAGAGAACGAGAGAGAGAGGGTAGACAAAGAGAGAGAGAGACAGGTAGACAAAGAGAGAGAGACAGCTAGAGAACGAGAGAGAGAGGTAGACAAAGAGAGAGAGACAGCTAGAGAAAGGAGAGAGAGAGGTAGACAAAGAGTGAGAGAGACAGCTAGAGAACGAGAGAGGCAGACAAAGAGAGAGACAGCTAGAGAACGAGAGAGAGAGGTAGACAAAGAGAAAGAGAGACAGGTAGAGAACGAGAGAGAGTTAGACAAAGAGAGAGAGACAGCTAGAGAAAGGAGAGGTAGACAAAGAGAGAGAGACAGCTAGAGAATGAGAGAGTTAGACAAAGAGAGAGAGAGACAGCTAGAGAACGAGAGAGAGGTAGAGAGAGAGAGAGAGCTAGAGAAAGGAGAGAGAGAGGTAGACAAAGAGAGACAGCTAGAGAACGAGAGAGGTAGACAAAGAGAGAGAGAGACAGCTAGAGAACGAGAGAGGCAGACAAAGAGAGAGACAGCTAGAGAACGAGAGAGAGGTAGACAAAGAGAGACAGCTAGAAAAAGGAGAGAGAGAGGTAGACAACGAGAGAGAGAGAGAGAGACAGCTAGAGAACGAGAGAGAGAGGTAGACAAAGAGAGAGAGAGACAGCTAGAGAACGAGAGAGAGAGGTAGACAAAGCGAGACAGCTAGAGAATTAGAGAAAGGTAGACAACAAGAGAGAGAGAGACAGCTAGAGAAAGGAGAGACAGGTAGAGAATGAGAGAGAGAGGTAGACAAAGAGAGAGACAGCTAGAGAACGAGAGAGTTAGACAAAGAGAGAGGGAGAGACAGCTAGAGAAAGGAGAGGTAGACAAAGAGAGAGAGACAGCTAGAGAACGAGAGAGAGACAGCTGGAGAACGAGAGAGAGAGGTAGACAAAGAGAGAGAGAGACAGCTAGAGAGAGAGAGGTAGACAAAGAGAGACAGCTAGAGAATTAGAGAAAGGTAGACAACAAGAGAGAGAGAGACAGCTAGAGAAAGGAGAGACAGGTAGAGAATGAGAGAGAGAGGTAGACAAAGAGAGAGACAGCTAGAGAACGAGAGAGTTAGACAAAGAGAGAGGGAGAGACAGCTAGAGAAAGGAGAGGTAGACAAAGAGAGAGAGACAGCTAGAGAACGAGAGAGAGACAGCTGGAGAACGAGAGAGAGAGGTAGACAAAGAGAGAGAGACAGCTAGAGAACGAGAGAGAGGTAGACAAAGAGAGAGAGAGACAGCTAGAGAACGAGAGAGAGAGAGACAAAGAGAGAGAGAGACAGCTAGAGAAAGGAGAGACAGGTAGAGAATGAGAGAGAGAGGTAGACAAAGAGAGAGACAGCTAGAGAACGAGAGAGAGTTAGACAAAGAGAGAGAGACAGCTAGAGAAAGGAGAGGTAGACAAAGAGAGAGAGACAGCTAGAGAACGAGAGAGTTAGACAAAGAGAGAGAGAGACAGCTAGAGAACGAGAGAGAGGTAGAGAGAGAGAGCTAGAGAAAGGAGAGGTAGACAAAGAGAGAGAGACAGCTAGAGAACGAGAGAGAGACAGCTGGAGAACGAGAGAGAGAGGTAGACAAAGAGAGAGAGACAGCTAGAGAACGAGAGAGAGGTAGACAAAGAGAGAGAGAGACAGCTAGAGAACGAGAGAGAGAGAGACAAAGAGAGAGAGAGAGACAGCTAGAGAAAGGAGAGACAGGTAGAGAATGAGAGAGAGAGGTAGACAAAGAGAGAGACAGCTAGAGAACGAGAGAGAGTTAGACAAAGAGAGAGAGACAGCTAGAGAAAGGAGAGGTAGACAAAGAGAGAGAGACAGCTAGAGAACGAGAGAGGTAGACAAAGAGAGAGAGAGACAGCTAGAGAACGAGAGAGGCAGACAAAGAGAGAGACAGCTAGAGAACGAGAGAGGCAGACAAAGAGAGACAGCTAGAAAAAGGAGAGAGAGAGGTAGACAACGAGAGAGAGAGAGACAGCTAGAGAACGAGAGAGAGAGGTAGACAAAGAGAGAGAGACAGCTAGAGAAAGGAGAGAGAGGTAGACAAAGAGAGAGAGACAGCTAGAGAACGAGAGAGAGAGGTAGACAAAGAGAGAGACAGCTAGAGAACGAGAGAGGCAGACAAAGAGAGAGATAGCTAGAGAACGAGAGAGAGGTAGACAAAGAGAGAGAGAGACAGCTAGAGAACGAGAGAGGCAGACAAAGAGAGAGATAGCTAGAGAACGAGAGAGAGGTAGACAAAGAGAGAGAGACAGCTAGAGAAAGGAGAGGTAGACAAAGAGAGAGAGACAGCTAGAGAACGAGAGAGTTAGACAAAGAGAGAGAGAGACAGCTAGAGAACGAGAGAGGTAGAGAGAGAGAGAGAGCTAGAGAAAGGAGAGAGAGAGGTAGACAAAGAGAGACAGCTAGAGAACGAGAGAGGTAGACAAAGAGAGAGAGAGACAGCTAGAGAACGAGAGAGGCAGACAAAGAGAGACAGCTAGAAAAAGGAGAGAGCGAGGTAGACAACGAGAGAGAGAGACAGCTAGAGAACGAGAGAGAGAGGTAGACAAAGAGAGAGAGACAGCTAGAGAAAGGAGAGAGAGAGGTAGAAAAGGAGTGAGAGAGACAGCTAGAGAATGAGAGAGGCAGACAAAGAGAGAGATAGCTAGAGAACGAGAGAGAGGTAGACAAAGAGAGAGAGACAGCTAGAGAACGAGAGAGGTAGACAAAGAGAGAGAGAGACAGCTAGAGAACGAGAGAGAGAGGGTAGACAAAGAGAGAGAGAGACAGCTGGAGAAAGGAGAGAGACAGGTAGACAAAGAGAGAGACAGCTAGAGAACGAGAGAGAGAGGTAGACAAAGAGAGAGACAGCTAGAGAACGAGAGAGAGAGAGACAGCTGGAGAACGAGAGAGAGAGGTAGACAAAGAGAGAAAGACAGCTAGAGAACGAGAGAGAGGTAGACAAAGAGAGAGAGAGACAGCTAGAGAACGAGAGAGAGAGAGACAAAGAGAGAGAGAGAGACAGCTAGAGAAAGGAGAGACAGGTAGAGAATGAGAGAGAGAGGTAGACAAAGAAGAGACAGCTAGAGAACGAGAGAGAGTTAGACAAAGAGAGAGAGAGACAGCTAGAGAAAGGAGAGGTAGACAAAGAGAGAGAGACAGCTAGAGAACGAGAGAGTTAGACAAAGAGAGAGAGAGACAGCTAGAGAACGAGAGAGAGGTAGAGAGAGAGAGAGAGCTAGAGAAAGGAGAGAGAGAGGTAGACAAAGAGAGACAGCTAGAGAACGAGAGAGGTAGACAAAGAGAGAGAGAGACAGCTAGAGAACGAGAGAGGCAGACAAAGAGAGAGACAGCTAGAGAACGAGAGAGAGGTAGACAAAGAGAGACAGCTAGAAAAAGGAGAGAGAGAGGTAGACAACGAGAGAGAGAGACAGCTAGAGAACGAGAGAGAGAGGTAGACAAAGAGAGAGAGAGACAGCTAGAGAACGAGAGAGAGAGGTAGACAAAGAGTGAGAGACAGCTAGAGAAAGGAGAGACAGCTAGAGAACGAGAGAGTTAGACAAAGAGAGAGAGAGAGACAGCTAGAGAAAGGAGAGGTAGACAAAGAGAGAGAGACAGCTAGAGAACGAGAGAGAGAGAGACCGCTGGAGAACGATAGAGAGAGGTAGACAAAGAGAGAGAGACAGCTAGAGAACGAGAGAGAGAGGTAGACAAAGAGAGAGAGAGACAGCTAGAGAACGAGAGAGTGGTAGACAAAGAGTGAGAGACAGCTAGAGAAAGGAGAGACAGGTAGAGAATGAGAGAGAGAGGTAGACAAAGAGAGAGACAGCTAGAGAATGAGAGAGTTAGACAAAGAGAGAGAGACAGCTAGAGAACGAGAGAGAGAGAGAGACAGCTGGAGAACGAGAGAGAGAGGTAGAGAATGAGAGAGAGAGGTAGACAAAGAGAGAGACAGCTAGAGAACGAGAGAGGCAGACAAAGAGAGAGACAGCTAGAGAACGAGAGAGGCAGACAAAGAGAGACAGCTAGAAAAAGGAGAGAGAGAGGTAGACAACGAGAGAGAGAGACAGCTAGAGAACGAGAGAGAGAGGTAGACAAAGAGAGAGAGAGACAGCTAGAGAACGAGAGAGAGAGGGTAGACAAAGAGAGAGAGAGACAGCTAGAGAACGAGAGAGAGAGGGTAGACAAAGAGAGAGGGAGACAGCTAGAGAAAGGAGAGAGAGAGGTAGACAAAGAGAGAGAGACAGCTAGAGAACGAGAGAGGTAGACAAAGAGAGAGAGAGACAGCTAGAGAACGAGAGAGAGGTAGACAAAGAGAGAGACAGCTAGAGAACGAGAGAGAGTTAGACAAAGAGAGAGAGAGACAGCTAGAGAATGAGAGAGAGGTAGACAAAGAGAGAGAGACAGCTAGAGAACGAGAGAGAGTTAGACAAAGAGAGAGAGAGACAGCTAGAGAAAGGAGAGGTAGACAAAGAGAGAGAGACAGCTAGAGAACGAGAGAGTTAGACAAAGAGAGAGAGAGAGACAGCTAGAGAACGAGAGAGAGGTAGAGAGAGAGAGCTAGAGAAAGGAGAGAGAGGTAGACAAAGAGAGACAGCTAGAGAACGAGAGAGGTAGACAAAGAGAGAGAGAGACAGCTAGAGAACGAGAGAGAGAGGTAGACAAAGAGAGAGAGAGACAGCTAGAGAACGAGAGAGAGAGGTAGACAAAGAGAGAGAGACAGCTAGAGAAAGGAGAGAGAGAGGTAGACAAAGAGTGAGAGAGACAGCTAGAGAACGAGAGAGGCAGACAAAGAGAGAGATAGCTAGAGAACGAGAGAGAGGTAGAGAGAGAGACAGCTAGAGAAAGGAGAGAGAGAGGTAGACAAAGAGAGAGAGACAGCTAGAGAACGAGAGAGGTAGACAAAGAGAGAGAGAGACAGCTAGAGAACGAGAGAGAGGTAGACAAAGAGAGAGACAGCTAGAGAATGAGAGAGTTAGACAAAGAGAGAGAGACAGCTAGAGAACGAGAGAGAGAGAGAGACAGCTGGAGAACGAGAGAGAGAGGTAGAGAATGAGAGAGAGAGGTAGACAAAGAGAGAGACAGCTAGAGAACGAGAGAGGCAGACAAAGAGAGACAGCTAGAGAACGAGAGAGGCAGACAAAGAGAGACAGCTAGAAAAAGGAGAGAGAGAGGTAGACAACGAGAGAGAGAGACAGCTAGAGAACGAGAGAGAGAGGTAGACAAAGAGAGAGAGAGACAGCTAGAGAACGAGAGAGAGAGGTAGACAAAGAGAGAGAGACAGCTAGAGAAAGGAGAGAGAGAGGTAGACAAAGAGTGAGAGAGACAGCTAGAGAACGAGAGAGGCAGACAAAGAGAGAGATAGCTAGAGAACGAGAGAGAGGTAGACAAAGAGAGAGAGACAGCTAGAGAACGAGAGAGGTAGACAAAGAGAGAGAGAGACAGCTAGAGAACGAGAGAGAGAGGGTAGACTAAGAGAGAGAGAGACAGCTAGAGAACGAGAGAGAGAGGGTAGACAAAGAGAGAGAGACAGCTAGAGAAAGGAGAGACAGCTAGAGAACGAGAGAGTTAGACAAAGAGAGAGAGAGAGACAGCTAGAGAAAGGAGAGGTAGACAAAGAGAGAGAGACAGCTAGAGAACGAGAGAGAGAGAGACCGCTGGAGAACGATAGAGAGAGGTAGACAAAGAGAGAGAGACAGCTAGAGAACGAGAGAGAGAGGTAGACAAAGAGAGAGAGAGACAGCTAGAGAACGAGAGAGGTAGACAAAGAGAGAGAGAGACAGCTAGAGAACGAGAGAGAGGTAGACAAAGAGAGAGACAGCTAGAGAACGAGAGAGAGTTAGACAAAGAGAGAGAGAGACAGCTAGAGAATGAGAGAGAGGTAGACAAAGAGAGAGAGACAGCTAGAGAACGAGAGAGAGTTAGACAAAGAGAGAGAGAGACAGCTAGAGAAAGGAGAGGTAGACAAAGAGAGAGAGACAGCTAGAGAACGAGAGAGTTAGACAAAGAGAGAGAGAGAGACAGCTAGAGAACGAGAGAGAGGTAGAGAGAGAGAGCTAGAGAAAGGAGAGAGAGGTAGACAAAGAGAGACAGCTAGAGAACGAGAGAGGTAGACAAAGAGAGAGAGAGACAGCTAGAGAACGAGAGAGGCAGACAAAGAGAGAGACAGCTAGAGAACGAGAGACAGGTAGACAAAGAGAGACAGCTAGAAAAAGGAGAGAGAGAGGTAGACAACGAGAGAGAGAGACAGCTAGAGAACGAGAGAGTGGTAGACAAAGAGTGAGAGACAGCTAGAGAAAGGAGAGACAGGTAGAGAATGAGAGAGAGAGGTAGACAAAGAGAGAGACAGCTAGAGAACGAGAGAGTTAGACAAAGAGAGAGAGAGAGACAGCTAGAGAAAGGAGAGAGACAGGTAGACAAAGAGAGAGAGACAGCTAGAGAACGAGAGAGGTAGACAAAGAGAGAAAGAGACAGCTAGAGAACGAGAGAGGCAGACAGAGAGAGACAGCTAGAGAGAGAGAGACAGCTAGAGAACGAGAGAGAGTTAGACAAAGAGAGAGAGACAGCTAGAGAACGAGAGAGAGGTAGACAAAGAGAGAGAGAGACAGCTAGAGAACGAGAGAGAGGTAGACAAAGAGAGAGAGAGACAGCTAGAGAACGAGAGAGAGGTAGACAAAGAGAGAGAGAGACAGCTAGAGAACGAGAGAGAGAGGTAGACAAAGAGTGAGAGACAGCTAGAGAAAGGAGAGACAGCTAGAGAACGAGAGAGTTAGACAAAGAGAGAGAGAGAGACAGCTAGAGAAAGGAGAGGTAGACAAAGAGAGAGAGACAGCTAGAGAACGAGAGAGAGAGAGACCGCTGGAGAACGATAGAGAGAGGTAGACAAAGAGAGAGAGACAGCTAGAGAACGAGAGAGAGAGGTAGACAAAGAGAGAGAGAGACAGCTAGAGAACGAGAGAGTGGTAGACAAAGAGTGAGAGACAGCTAGAGAAAGGAGAGACAGGTAGAGAATGAGAGAGAGAGGTAGACAAAGAGAGAGACAGCTAGAGAATGAGAGAGTTAGACAAAGAGAGAGAGACAGCTAGAGAACGAGAGAGAGAGAGAGACAGCTGGAGAACGAGAGAGAGAGGTAGAGAATGAGAGAGAGAGGTAGACAAAGAGAGAGACAGCTAGAGAACGAGAGAGGCAGACAAAGAGAGACAGCTAGAGAACGAGAGAGGCAGACAAAGAGAGACAGCTAGAAAAAGGAGAGAGAGAGGTAGACAACGAGAGAGAGAGACAGCTAGAGAACGAGAGAGAGGTAGACAAAGAGAGAGAGAGACAGCTAGAGAACGAGAGAGAGAGGTAGACAAAGAGAGAGAGACAGCTAGAGAAAGGAGAGAGAGGTAGACAAAGAGAGACAGCTAGAGAACGAGAGAGGTAGACAAAGAGAGAGAGAGACAGCTAGAGAACGAGAGAGGCAGACAAAGAGAGAGACAGCTAGAGAACGAGAGAGAGGTAGACAAAGAGAGACAGCTAGAAAAAGGAGAGAGAGAGGTAGACAACGAGAGAGAGAGACAGCTAGAGAACGAGAGAGTGGTAGACAAAGAGTGAGAGACAGCTAGAGAAAGGAGAGACAGGTAGAGAATGAGAGAGAGAGGTAGACAAAGAGAGAGACAGCTAGAGAACGAGAGAGTTAGACAAAGAGAGAGAGAGAGACAGCTAGAGAAAGGAGAGAGACAGGTAGACAAAGAGAGAGAGACAGCTAGAGAACGAGAGAGGTAGACAAAGAGAGAAAGAGACAGCTAGAGAACGAGAGAGGCAGACAGAGAGAGACAGCTAGAGAGAGAGAGACAGCTAGAGAACGAGAGAGAGTTAGACAAAGAGAGAGAGACAGCTAGAGAACGAGAGAGAGGTAGACAAAGAGAGAGAGAGAGACAGCTAGAGAACGAGAGAGAGGTAGACAAAGAGAGAGAGACAGCTAGAGAACGAGAGAGAGGTAGACAAAGAGAGAGAGAGACAGCTAGAGAACGAGAGAGGTAGACAAAGAGAGAGAGACAGCTAGAGAACGAGAGAGTTAGACAAAGAGAGAGAGAGAGACAGCTAGAGAAAGGAGAGGTAGACAAAGAGAGAGAGACAGCTAGAGAAAGGAGAGACAGCTAGAGAACGAGAGAGTTAGACAAAGAGAGAGAGAGAGACAGCTAGAGAAAGGAGAGGTAGACAAAGAGAGAGAGACAGCTAGAGAACGAGAGAGAGAGAGGTAGACAAAGAGAGAGAGACAGCTAGAGAACGAGAGAGAGAGGTAGACAAAGAGAGAGAGAGACAGCTAGAGAACGAGAGAGTGGTAGACAAAGAGTGAGAGACAGCTAGAGAAAGGAGAGACAGGTAGAGAATGAGAGAGAGAGGTAGACAAAGAGAGAGACAGCTAGAGAATGAGAGAGTTAGACAAAGAGAGAGAGACAGCTAGAGAACGAGAGAGAGAGAGAGACAGCTGGAGAACGAGAGAGAGAGGTAGAGAATGAGAGAGAGAGGTAGACAAAGAGAGAGACAGCTAGAGAACGAGAGAGGCAGACAAAGAGAGACAGCTAGAGAACGAGAGAGGCAGACAAAGAGAGACAGCTAGAAAAAGGAGAGAGAGAGGTAGACAACGAGAGAGAGAGACAGCTAGAGAACGAGAGAGAGAGGTAGACAAAGAGAGAGAGAGACAGCTAGAGAACGAGAGAGAGAGGTAGACAAAGAGAGAGAGACAGCTAGAGAAAGGAGAGAGAGAGGTAGACAAAGAGTGAGAGAGACAGCTAGAGAACGAGAGAGGCAGACAAAGAGAGAGATAGCTAGAGAACGAGAGAGAGGTAGACAAAGAGAGAGAGACAGCTAGAGAACGAGAGAGGTAGACAAAGAGAGAGAGAGACAGCTAGAGAACGAGAGAGAGAGGGTAGACAAAGAGAGAGAGAGACAGCTAGAGAACGAGAGAGAGAGGGTAGACAAAGAGAGAGAGACAGCTAGAGAAAGGAGAGACAGCTAGAGAACGAGAGAGTTAGACAAAGAGAGAGAGAGAGACAGCTAGAGAAAGGAGAGGTAGACAAAGAGAGAGAGACAGCTAGAGAACGAGAGAGAGAGAGACCGCTGGAGAACGATAGAGAGAGGTAGACAAAGAGAGAGAGACAGCTAGAGAACGAGAGAGAGAGGTAGACAAAGAGAGAGAGAGACAGCTAGAGAACGAGAGAGGTAGACAAAGAGAGAGAGAGACAGCTAGAGAACGAGAGAGAGGTAGACAAAGAGAGAGACAGCTAGAGAACGAGAGAGAGTTAGACAAAGAGAGAGAGAGACAGCTAGAGAATGAGAGAGAGGTAGACAAAGAGAGAGAGACAGCTAGAGAACGAGAGAGAGTTAGACAAAGAGAGAGAGAGACAGCTAGAGAAAGGAGAGGTAGACAAAGAGAGAGAGACAGCTAGAGAACGAGAGAGTTAGACAAAGAGAGAGAGAGAGACAGCTAGAGAACGAGAGAGAGGTAGAGAGAGAGAGCTAGAGAAAGGAGAGAGAGGTAGACAAAGAGAGACAGCTAGAGAACGAGAGAGGTAGACAAAGAGAGAGAGAGACAGCTAGAGAACGAGAGAGGCAGACAAAGAGAGAGACAGCTAGAGAACGAGAGAGAGGTAGACAAAGAGAGACAGCTAGAAAAAGGAGAGAGAGAGGTAGACAACGAGAGAGAGAGACAGCTAGAGAACGAGAGAGAGGTAGACAAAGAGAGACAGCTAGAAAAAGGAGAGAGAGTGGTAGACAAAGAGTGAGAGACAGCTAGAGAAAGGAGAGACAGGTAGAGAATGAGAGAGAGAGGTAGACAAAGAGAGAGACAGCTAGAGAACGAGAGAGTTAGACAAAGAGAGAGAGAGAGACAGCTAGAGAAAGGAGAGAGACAGGTAGACAAAGAGAGAGAGACAGCTAGAGAACGAGAGAGGTAGACAAAGAGAGAAAGAGACAGCTAGAGAACGAGAGAGGCAGACAGAGAGAGACAGCTAGAGAGAGAGAGACAGCTAGAGAACGAGAGAGAGTTAGACAAAGAGAGAGAGACAGCTAGAGAACGAGAGAGAGGTAGACAAAGAGAGAGAGAGAGACAGCTAGAGAACGAGAGAGAGGTAGACAAAGAGAGAGAGAGACAGCTAGAGAACGAGAGAGAGGTAGACAAAGAGAGAGAGAGACAGCTAGAGAACGAGAGAGAGAGGTAGACAAAGAGTGAGAGACAGCTAGAGAAAGGAGAGACAGCTAGAGAACGAGAGAGTTAGACAAAGAGAGAGAGAGAGAGAGACAGCTAGAGAAAGGAGAGGTAGACAGAGAGAGAGACAGCTAGAGAACGAGAGAGAGAGAGACCGCTGGAGAACGATAGAGAGAGGTAGACAAAGAGAGAGAGACAGCTAGAGAACGAGAGAGAGAGGTAGACAAAGAGAGAGAGAGACAGCTAGAGAACGAGAGAGTGGTAGACAAAGAGTGAGAGACAGCTAGAGAAAGGAGAGACAGGTAGAGAATGAGAGAGAGAGGTAGACAAAGAGAGAGACAGCTAGAGAATGAGAGAGTTAGACAAAGAGAGAGAGACAGCTAGAGAACGAGAGAGAGAGAGAGACAGCTGGAGAACGAGAGAGAGAGGTAGAGAATGAGAGAGAGGTAGACAAAGAGAGAGACAGCTAGAGAACGAGAGAGGCAGACAAAGAGAGACAGCTAGAGAACGAGAGAGGCAGACAAAGAGAGACAGCTAGAAAAAGGAGAGAGAGAGGTAGACAACGAGAGAGAGAGACAGCTAGAGAACGAGAGAGAGAGGTAGACAAAGAGAGAGAGAGACAGCTAGAGAACGAGAGAGAGAGGTAGACAAAGAGAGAGAGACAGCTAGAGAAAGGAGAGAGAGAGGTAGACAAAGAGTGAGAGAGACAGCTAGAGAACGAGAGAGGCAGACAAAGAGAGAGATAGCTAGAGAACGAGAGAGAGGTAGACAAAGAGAGAGAGACAGCTAGAGAACGAGAGAGGTAGACAAAGAGAGAGAGAGGCAGCTAGAGAACGAGAGAGAGAGGGTAGACAAAGAGAGAGAGAGACAGCTAGAGAACGAGAGAGAGAGGGTAGACAAAGAGAGAGGGAGACAGCTAGAGAAAGGAGAGAGACAGGTAGACAAAGAGAGAGACAGCTAGAGAACGAGAGAGGTAGACAAAGAGAGAAAGAGACAGCTAGAGAACGAGAGAGGCAGACAAAGAGAGAGACAGCTAGAGAACGAGAGAGGTAGACAAAGAGAGAGAGAGAGAGAGAGAGAGGTAGACAAGAGAGAGAGAGACAGCTAGAGAACGAGAGAGGTAGACAAAGAGAGAGAGAGACAGCTAGAGAACGAGAGAGAGGGGTAGACAAAGAGAGAGAGAGAGAGAGAGACAGCTAGAGAATGAGAGAGGTAGACAAAGAGAGAAAGAGACAGTTAGAGAACGAGAGAGAGGTAGACAAAGAGAGACAGCTAGAGAACGAGAGAGTTAGACAAAGAGAGAGAGAGAGACAGCTAGAGAAAGGAGAGGTAGACAAAGAGAGAGAGACAGCTAGAGAACGAGAGAGTTAGACAAAGAGAGAGAGAGACAGCTAGAGAACGAGAGAGAGGTAGAGAGAGAGACAGCTAGAGAAAGGAGAGAGAGGTAGACAAAGAGAGAGAGACAGCTAGAGAACGAGAGAGGTAGACAAAGAGAGAGAGAGACAGCTAGAGAACGAGAGAGAGGTAGACAAAGAGAGAGACAGCTAGAGAACGAGAGAGAGTTAGACAAAGAGAGAGAGAGACAGCTAGAGAATGAGAGAGAGGTAGACAAAGAGAGAGAGACAGCTAGAGAACGAGAGAGAGTTAGACAAAGAGAGAGAGAGACAGCTAGAGAAAGGAGAGGTAGACAAAGAGAGAGAGACAGCTAGAGAACGAGAGAGTTAGACAAAGAGAGAGAGAGAGACAGCTAGAGAACGAGAGAGAGGTAGAGAGAGAGAGCTAGAGAAAGGAGAGAGAGGTAGACAAAGAGGGACAGCTAGAGAACGAGAGAGGTAGACAAAGAGAGAGAGAGACAGCTAGAGAACGAGAGAGGCAGACAAAGAGAGAGACAGCTAGAGAACGAGAGAGAGGTAGACAAAGAGACAGCTAGAAAAAGGAGAGAGAGAGGTAGACAACGAGAGAGAGAGACAGCTAGAGAACGAGAGAGTGGTAGACAAAGAGTGAGAGACAGCTAGAGAAAGGAGAGACAGGTAGAGAATGAGAGAGAGAGGTAGACAAAGAGAGAGACAGCTAGAGAACGAGAGAGTTAGACAAAGAGAGAGAGAGAGACAGCTAGAGAAAGGAGAGAGACAGGTAGACAAAGAGAGAGAGACAGCTAGAGAACGAGAGAGGTAGACAAAGAGAGAAAGAGACAGCTAGAGAACGAGAGAGGCAGACAGAGAGAGACAGCTAGAGAGAGAGAGACAGCTAGAGAACGAGAGAGAGGTAGACAAAGAGAGAGAGACAGCTAGAGAACGAGAGAGAGAGAGACAGCTGGAGAACGAGAGAGAGAGGTAGACAAAGAGAGAGAGAGACAGCTAGAGAACGAGAGAGAGAGGGTAGACAAAGAGAGAGAGAGAGACAGCTAGAGAAAGGAGAGAGAGAGGTAGACAGAGAGAGACAGCTAGAGAAAGGAGAGAGAGAGGTAGACAAAGAGTGAGAGAGACAGCTAGAGAACGAGAGAGGCAGACAAAGAGAGAGACAGCTAGAGAACGAGAGAGAGGTAGACAAAGAGAGACAGCTAGAAAAAGGAGAGAGAGGTAGACAACGAGAGAGAGAGACAGCTAGAGAACGAGAGAGAGAGGTAGACAAAGAGAAAGAGAGACAGCTAGAGAACGAGAGAGAGAGGTAGACAAAGAGAGAGACAGCTAGAGAACGAGAGAGGTAGACAAAGAGAGAGAGAGACAGCTAGAGAACGAGAGAGAGAGGGTAGACAAAGAGAGAGAGAGAGACAGCTAGAGAAAGGAGACCGGTAGACCGGTAGACAAGTCGCTCTGGATAAGAGCGTCTGCTAAATGACCTAAATGTAATGTAAATGTAGGTAGAGAGAGAGAGATAGAGAAAGGAGAGAGAGAGGTAGACAAAGAGAGACAGCTAGAGAACGAGAGAGAGAGACAGCTAGAGAACGAGAGAGAGGTAGACAAAGAGAGAGACAGCTAGAGAACGAGAGAGAGTTAGACAAAGAGAGAGTGACAGCTAGAGAACGAGAGAGAGGTAGACAAAGAGAGAGAGACAGCTAGAGAACGAGAGAGAGAGAGACAGCTGGAGAACGAGAGAGAGAGGTAGACAAAGAGAGAGAGAGAGAGAGACAGCTAGAGAACGAGAGAGAGGTAGACAAAGAGAGAGAGACAGCTAGAGAACGAGAGTGAGAGAGACAGCTAGAGAACGAGAGAGGCAGACAAAGAGAGAGACAGCTAGAGAACGAGAGAGAGGTAGACAAAGAGAGACAGCTAGAAAAAGGAGAGAGGTAGACAACGAGAGAGAGAGACAGCTAGAGAACGAGAGAGAGAGGTAGACAAAGAGAGAGAGAGACAGCTAGAGAACGAGAGAGAGAGGGTAGACAAAGAGAGAGAGAGACAGCTAGAGAAAGGAGAGAGACAGGTAGACAAAGAGAGAGAGACAGCTAGAGAACGAGAGAGGTAGACAAAGAGAGAAAGAGACAGCTAGAGAACGAGAGAGGCAGACAAAGAGAGAGACAGCTAGAGAACGAGAGAGAGGTAGACAAAGAGAGACAGCTAGAAAAAGGAGAGAGAGGTAGACAAAGAGAGAGAGAGACAGCTAGAGAATGAGAGAGAGAGGTAGACAAAGAGAGAGAGACAGCTAGAGAACGAGAGAGAGGTAGAGAGAGAGAGAGAGAGAGAGAGAGAGAGAGAGAAAGGAGAGAGAGAGGTAGACAAAGAGAGACAGCTAGAGAACGAGAGAGGTAGACAAAGAGAGAGAGAGAGACAGCTAGAGAACGAGAGAGAGGTAGACAAAGAGAGAGACAGCTAGAGAACGAGAGAGAGGTAGACAAAGAGAGAGAGACAGCTAGAGAACGAGAGAGAGACAGCTAGAGAACGAGAGAGAGAGAGACAGCTGGAGAACGAGAGAGAGAGAGGTAGACAAAGAGTGAGAGACAGCTAGAGAACGAGAGAGAGGTAGACAAAGAGAGAGAGACAGCTAGAGAACGAGAGAGAGAGAGACAGCTGGAGAACGAGAGAGAGGTAGACAAAGAGAGACAGCTAGAAAAAGGAGAGAGGTAGACAACGAGAGAGAGAGACAGCTAGAGAACGAGAGAGGTAGACAAAGAGAGAGAGAGACAGCTAGAGAACGAGAGAGAGAGGGTAGACAAAGAGAGAGAGAGACAGCTAGAGAACGAAAGAGAGGTAGACAAAGAGAGAGAGACAGCTAGAGAACGAGAGAGAGGTAGAGAGAGAGAGAGAGAGATAGAGAAAGGAGAGAGAGAGGTAGACAAAGAGAGACAGCTAGAGAACGAGAGAGGTAGACAAAGAGAGAGACAGCTAGAGAACGAGAGAGAGTTAGACAAAGAGAGAGAGACAGCTAGAGAACGAGAGAGAGAGAGACAGCTGGAGAACGAGAGAGAGGTAGACAAAGAGAGAGAGACAGCTAGAGAACGAGAGAGAGAGAGACAGCTGGAGAACGAGAGAGAGGTAGACAAAGAGAGAGAGACAGCTAGAGAACGAGAGAGAGAGAGACAGCTGGAGAACGAGAGAGAGGTAGACAAAGAGAGAGAGACAGCTAGAGAAAGGAGATAGAGAGGTAGACAAAGAGTGAGAGAGACAGCTAGAGAACGAGAGAGGTAGACAAAGAGAGAGACAGCTAGAGAACGAGAGAGAGGTAGACAAAGAGAGACAGCTAGAAAAAGGAGAGAGGTAGACAACGAGAGAGAGAGACAGCTAGAGAACGAGAGAGAGAGGTAGACAAAGAGAGAGAGACAGCTAGAGAACGAGAGAGAGAGGGTAGACAAAGAGAGAGAGAGACAGCTAGAGAAAGGAGAGAGACAGGTAGACAAAGAGAGAGAGACAGCTAGAGAACGAGAGAGGTAGACAAAGAGAGAAAGAGACAGCTAGAGAACGAGAGAGGCAGACAAAGAGAGAGACAGCTAGAGAACGAGAGAGAGGTAGACAAAGAGAGACAGCTAGAAAAAGGAGAGGGAGGTAGACAAAGAGAGAGAGAGACAGCTAGAGAATGAGAGAGAGAGGTAGACAAAGAGAGAGACAGCTAGAGAACGAAAGAGAGGTAGACAAAGAGAGAGAGACAGCTAGAGAACGAGAGAGAGAGGTAGACAAAGAGTGAGAGACAGCTAGAGAAAGGAGAGACAGGTAGAGAATGAGAGAGAGAGGTAGACAAAGAGAGAGACAGCTAGAGAAAGGAGAGGTAGACAAAGAGAGAGAGACAGCTAGAGAACGAGAGAGTTAGACAAAGAGAGAGAGAGACAGCTAGAGAACGAGAGAGGTAGACAAAGAGAGAGAGAGAGACAGCTAGAGAACGAGAGAGAGGTAGACAAAGAGAGAGACAGCTAGAGAACGAGAGAGAGGTAGACAAAGAGAGAGAGAGAGACAGCTAGAGAACGAGAGAGAGGTAGACAAAGAGAGAGAGAGACAGCTAGAGAACGAGAGAGAGGTAGACAAAGAGAGAGAGAGACAGCTAGAGAAAGGAGAGAGAGGTAGACAAAGAGAGAGAGAAGAAGATTTAATGTACAGACAAAGTGAGGTGCATTAATATGTTATATTGATAGAAGTGATCCAACCGGTAGATGCTAATTTCTCTTTTCCCAGCAGGCTGCAGTATGAATGTGACATCACAACTGAATACAAACAACACAAGGTACCCGGAGGCCATCACATCTTCTAGTCTACACTAGGGTGTGTGTGTGTGAGTGTCCGTCACACACTAAAAGACACCGAGACCCAGAAACATGTGTGTCTTTATTCTTCTAGCCAACAGAAACATCAACAGAACACAAGACGGATCCCTGTAGAAGTCCCTAATCCAGAGTTCAGGCCAAAAGTAGTGCACTATGTAAAGAATAGAGTGATATACAGTACTGCACTGGAATACTGGAGTGCATAGGCCTATGAAACAGGGGCTAAGGGTCGATTTAGGATTCAAAAACATTTCATTTGATTCATTAGTCTGATTTCTGACTGCAGATGTTCCTGTTGTTGCTGTATTTCTAAAGTCTGTAAAGTATTTAGAATATTTTTGACTCCATAATGATAATTATTAACTCTGCAGCAGCAGCTCCTCTATTACCTGTAATATGGTTATTACCTGTAATATGGTATCACTGCTCCTCTATTACCTGTAATATGGTATCACTGCTCCTCTATTACCTGTAATATGGTATCACTGCTCCTCTATTACCTGTAATATGGTATCACTGCTCCTCTATTACCTGTAATATGGTAGCACTGCTCCTCTATTACCTGTAATATGGTATCACTGCTCTTCTATTACCTGTAATACATGCTGTATATCACTGCTCTTCTAATACCTGTAATACATGCCGTACATCACTGCTCCTCTATTACCTGTAATACTGTATCACTGCTCTTCTGTTACCTGTAATATGGTATCACTGCTCCTCTATTACCTGTAATACTGCATCACTTCTCTTCTATTACCTGTAATATGGTATCACTGCTCCTCTATTACCTGTAATACATGCCGTATATCACTGCTCCTCTATTACCTGTAATACTGCATCACTGCTCTTCTATTAACTGTAATATGGTATCACTGCTCCTCTATTACCTGTAATACATGCCGTACATCACTGCTCCTCTATTACCTGTAATATGGTAGCACTGCTCATCTATTACCTGTAATACGGTATCACTGCTCTTTTATTACCTGTAATATGGTAGCACTGCTCCTCTGTTAGCTGAAATACATACCGTACAGCACTGCTCCTCTACTATCTCTAATACTATCACTGGTCCTCTAATACCTGTAATACGGTATCAATGCTCTTCTATTACCGGTAATACTATCACTGCTCCTCTATTACCTGTAATATGGTATCACTGCTCCTCTATTACCTGTAATACGGTATCATTGCTCTTCTATTACCTGTAATACTATCACTGGTCCTCTATGACCTGTAATACGCTATCACTGCTCTTCTATTACCTGTAATATGGTATCACTGGTCCTCTATGACCTGTAATACGCTATCACTGCTCTTCTATTACCTGTAATACGGTATCACTGGTCCTCTATTCCCTGTAATATGGTATCACTGCTCCTCTATTACCTGTAATACGGTAGCACTGGTCCTCTATTACCTGTAATACGGTAGCACTGGTCCTCTATTACCTGTAATATGGTATCACTGGTTCTCCATTACCTGTTATAAACTGGGTGGTTCGAGCCCTGAATGCTAATTGGCTGACAGCCGTGGTATATCAGACCGTATACCACAGGTATGACAAAACATGTATTTTTACTGCTCTAATTATGTTGGTAGCCAGTTTATAATAGCAATAAGGCAGCTCGGGGTTTATGGTATATGGAAAATATACCACGGCTAAAGGCTGTGTCTATGCCTCCGCAATGCGTCATGAATAAGAACAGCCCTTAGCCGTGGTATATTGGCCATATACCACATCCCCTCATGACTTACTGCTTAATTATAGAGTACCACAGTATAAGTCATAACTTATGAGTCATAACTCATAACCTAGAAGTCAAACAGAGAAATGGTTCTAATTGTTTTTCCACCAATCATATTTCCCATAGGGGATTTTAGAAACACCTAAAGTAAGGGCTGTGTTTCGTGTAGGCCTAACCTGGTGTACCCTTTTGATAACCGATCTCTCTAGGACAAGGTGACTTATCAATATATTTACCCCCCCAAAAATGTAATGCCGCTAATGTGGCTATCATAAAGAACTACAAATGCCATGATGATCTGGATGAGACTGCCGAATTGAGTCAAAGGTCAGAATCTCTGGATTATCTATCTAATGTTTAGTAATGAATACATAGGCAACATTTCTTTAAATGGACAATTCTGTTAACTGTCTTGTATAAGTTTTAAATTGACACAATACCCGTTAGCAAATGTGTCAGCTAGAGATGACATGCATCTTTGATACTAATTAGCATTTGATTAGAATCTGAGAGTAAATAGAGCCGGATATATTGTAAAGTCACCTAGTCTTTACATGGTTATCAAAACGTCATGCCAGGGCAAGCCTACATGAAACATAGCCCTCATTATAAGTGTTTCTAAATCCCATATGAGAAAAATGAAAAGTGGAAAAACTATTTGAACCCTTTCCCTGTTGGACCACCAGGTTATATGGGTATTATGACACCTCCACTCTGGAGCTCTATACGGTATCACTGCTCCTCTATTACTTGTGATACGGTATTTTTTGGAGTTTGGGATAAACAGATGATTCACAGGTGAATGTAACATACACAGTGTTCCACAGGTCATTAGTTACTATGACAACTGACTGACATCCCTCTCATACAGGGTTAGAAGTCTCTGATTGGACAATAGTTCATGAAGGGTTTCTGACATCACTAAAACCTTTCCTCCATTGATACAGGAAACTCGTACTGATGTCAAAGTCTCTGTGAGACCATAGTAGATCCAGTCTGCAGTAGATCCAGTCTGCAGTAGATCCAGTCTGCAGTAGATCCAGTCTGCAGTAGATCCAGTCTGCAGTAGACCCAGTCTGTAGTAGATCCAGTCTGCAGCAGATCCAGTCTGCAGTAGATCCAGTCTGCAGTATACCCAGTGTTCAGTAGATCCAGTCTGCAGTAGATCCAGTCTGCAGTAGATCCAGTCTGCAGCAGATCCAGTCTGCAGTATACCCAGTGTTCAGTAGATCCAGTCTGCAGTAGATCCAGTCTGCAGCAGATCCAGTCTGCAGTAGATCCAGTCTGCAGTAGATCCAGTCTGCAGCAGACCCAGTGTTCAGTAGATCCAGTCTGCAGTAGATCCAGTCTGCAGCAGATCCAGTCTGCAGTAGACCCAGTGTTCAGTAGATCCAGTCTGCAGCAGATCCAGTGTTCAGTAGACCCAGTCTGCAGTAGATCCAGTCTGCAGTAGACCCCGTGTTCAGTAGATCCAGTCTGCAGTAAACCCAGTCTGCAGTAGATCCAGTCTGCATTAGATCCAGACTGCAGTAGACCCAGTGTTCAGTAGATCCAGACTGCAGTAGATCCAGACTGCAGTAGATCCAGTCTGCAGTAGATCCAGACTGCAGTAGACCCAGTGTTCAGTAGATCCAGACTGCAGTAGACCCCGTGTTCAGTAGATCCAGTCTGCAGTAGACCCAGTGTTCAGTAGACCCAGACTGTAGTAGATCCAGTGTTCAGTAGATCCAGACTGTAGTAGATCCAGTGTTCAGTAGATCCAGACTGTAGTAGATCCAGTGTGCAGTAGATCCAGACTGTAGTAGATCCAGTGTGCAGTAGATCCAGTGTGCAGTAGATCAAGTGTGCAGTAGATCCAGTGTGCAGTAGATCCAGTGTGCAGTAGATCCAGACTGTAGTAGATCCAGTGTGCATTAGATCCAGACTGTAGTAGATCCAGTGTGCAGTAGATCCAGTGTGCAGTAGATCCAGTCTGCAGTAGATCCAGTGTGCAGTAGATCCAGACTGTAGTAGATCCAGTGTTCAGTAGATCCAGACTGTAGTAGATCCAGTGTGCAGTAGATCCAGACCATAGTAGATCCAGTGTGCAGTAGATCCAGTCTGAAATAGATCCAGTGTGCAGTAGATCCAGTCTGCAGTAGATCCAGTGTTCAGTAGATCCAGTGTTCAGTAGATCCAGTGTGCAGTAGATCCAGTCTGCAGTAGATCCAGTGTTCAGTAGATCCAGTCTGCAGTAGATCCAGTGTTCAGTAGATTCAGTCTGCAGTAGATCCAGTGTTCAGTAGATCCAGACTGCAGTAGATCCAGACTGCAGTAGATCCAGGCTGCAGTAGATCCAGGCTGCAGTAGATACAGACTGCAAAAAATGGGGGGGGGGCATGTCCTGATAACTGCAAGGAGAGTAACCATGGAAACAAAGCACCTCTCCATGTTTCTTCTATCTTACTCCACCCTCTCTGTTTCACTCTGTCTCTCACTCTCTTTCTCTCTACCTCTCCCTTTGACTTTTTCTCCCTCTCACTCTCTTTCTCTCTCCCTATCTATCTCTCATCTGACTTTCTCACCTTCTCTCGCTCTTCCTCTCTCCCTCTCACTTTCTTTCTCTATCCCCATCTCTCTCATCTGACTTTCTCACCTTCTCTCGCTCTTCCTCTCTACCTCTCACTTTCTGTCTCTCTCCGTATCTATCTCTCATCTGACTTTCTCACCCTCTTTCACTCTCTCTCCCTCCGTTTCTTCCTCTCTCTCTCTATGTGAAAACGCAACATGTTGATTCCTTGCTCTGATTGGCCACACCCCGTGAGGCTTCAGCCAACAGAGGCTAGTAGCCATGGTAACATACCATTTACATTACATTTAAGTCAGTAGAACATACCCTCAGCGACCCCATCAAAACCTGTGACATCACATCCTGTTGGTCAGACGGTGGTGATCTGGTCGACCACCCTGGTGCTGTCAACCATCTCCACACACTCCACCTCCTCTCTAAGCCCCTCCCCTTCCCCTCTATCTCCCTGTCTACTTCCTGTCTTCTTGGCGGGTGGCAGGAAGGTGAGCAGCGTGGGCAGGAAGGCCAAGGCATGGAGCGCTGAACAGAATGCCGTCAGCACTAGGCAACGGAACAGCGAGCGTGTAAGGTTGGAGCGGACGGCGGCCAGAGGGAGCAGCGCTGCAGTATAGCAGATCAACGTCTGTAGAGAGGGGACGCCATGTCTCTCCAACGCCAGTCTGACCCACACGGTCCGGCTGTCCCCCCGGCCAGAGGAGAAGGTGGCCAGTAGAGGACCACAGCAGTCTGCAGAGTGACCCAGTGCTGAAATCAAACATAACACAGACACGCAGTCGAGCTCCACGCCCCACAGAGTCATGAAGCCCAGAACACCAAACTGGACAGAGAGGAGGGTTAGACTGAGCCACACTGCCACTAGGGGCTCCACGACCGCTAGAGACGACAGACCCAGTAGGAACAACACCGCCATCAGGGAGTGGCGCAGAGGAGAGCTCACCGCTGTAGCATACCTAGAGAGAGGGGGAGAGAAAGAGAGAAACAGAGAGAGATGGAGAGAGGAAGATACAAAGGAGAGAGAGGTGGAGAGAGAGGTAAAGAAGAGAGAGAGGGAGAGGGAGAGGAGAGAGAGGAATAGAGGGGCAGAAAGGAGAGAAGGAGAGAGACAAAAAGACAGGTAGAGGGGAGAGAGAGAGAGAGAGAGAGAGAGAGAGAGAGAGAGAGAGAGAGAGAGAGAGAGAGAGAGAGAGAGAGAGAGAGAGAGAGAGAGAGAGAGAGAGAGAGAGAGAGAGAGAGAGAGAGAGAGAGAGAGAGAGAGAGAGAGAGAGAGAGAGAGAGAGAGAGAGAGAGAGAGAGAGAGAGAGAGAGAGAGAGAGAGAGGTAGGAGAGAGAGAGGTAGGAGAGAGAGAGGTAGGAGAGAGAGAGGTAGGAGAGAGAGAGGTAGGAGAGAGAGAGGTAGGAGAGAGAGAGGTAGGAGAGAGAGAGGTAGGAGAGAGAGAGGTAGGAGAGAGAGAGGTAGGAGAGAGAGAGGTAGGAGAGAGAGAGAGAGAGACAGGTAGGGGAGGGAGAGAGAGAGAGAGAGAGAGACAGGTAGGGGAGGGAGAGAGAGAGAGAGAGAGGTACAGAGGGGGAGGGAAAGAGGAGACAGAAAGATCAGTTGAGACTCCTCTCTTCTCACACACACACACACACACACACACACACACACACACACACACACACACACACTCCCGTCCCACCTGTCCAGGTAGACGAAGGAGGGGTTGAAGATGAGAAAGCGGACGCGTGATGTCAGAGACAGACGTCTCAGTGTGTCCAATAGGACGGACATCTCCTCCCTCTTGTTCTCTGTTGTCTTGGCAACCAGGAAGACACGTGACGCTGCCATCTCTGGCTCCTCCCCTTCATCACGCTCAGCGAAGATGATGTCATCGGCAAAATGAGCGAATTGCGGCTGGCGAAGGAAGGAGAGGCGGAGCATCCGCGTAAAGCTTTCACGTGATTGGCTGGTAGTGGAGAGGTTCCGTTCTGTCAGGTAATCCAGGTAGCTTTCCAGCCAGCTGATTCGCTGGAACCCTTCAACAATAATAACAATTATATTCATGTACCAATAGTAATATTTATACAGCACTTTACATACAATATAATACTAGTTCTACAGCTGCACCATCGAGAGCATCCTGACTGGTTACATCACTGCTTGGTATGGCAACTGCTCGGCATCTAACCGCAAGGAGCTACAGAGGATAGTGTGTACAGTCCAGTACATCACTGGGGCCAAGCTTCCTGCCATCCAGGACCTCTATACCTGGTGGTGGTGTGTACAGCCCAGTACATCACTGGGGCCAAGCTTCCTGCCATCCAGGACCTCTATACCATGTGGTTCTGTGTACAGCCCAGTACATCACTGGGGCCAAGCTTCCTGCCATCCAGGACCTCTATACCTGGTGGTTCTGTGTACAGCCCAGTACATCACTGGGGCCAAGCTTCCTGCCATCCAGGACCTCTATACCAGGTGGTGGTGTGTACAGCCCAGTACATCACTGGGGCCAAGCTTCCTGCCATCCAGGACCTCTATACCAGGTGGTGTCAGAGGATTTCTTCACATTTCTTCACACACACTGCTGCTACTTTCTGTTTACTATATATGCATAGTCACTTTATCCCGACCTACATTACCTCAATTACCTCGTACCCCTGCACAATGACTCGGTACCGGTACCCCTTGTATATAGCCTTGTTATTACCTTGTACCCCTCACAATGACTCGGTACCGGTACCCCTTGTATATAGCCTTGTTATTACCTCGTACCCCTGCACACTGACTCGGTACCGGTACCCCTTGTATATAGCCTTGTTATTACCTCGTACCCCTGCACAATGACTCGGTACCGGTACCCCTTGTATATAGCCTTGTTATTACCTCGTACCCCTGCACAATGACTCGGTACCCGTACCCCTTGTATATAGCCTTGTTATTACCTCGTACCCCTGCACAATGACTCGGTACCGGTACCCCTTGTTATTACCTCGTACCCCTGCACAATGACTCGGTACCCGTACCCCTTGTATATAGCCTTGTTATTACCTCGTACCCCTGCACAATGACTCGGTACCGGTACCCCTTGTTATTACCTCGTACCCCTGCACAATGACTCGGTACCCGTACCCCTTGTATATAGCCTTGTTATTACCTCGTACCCCTGCACAATGACTCGGTACCGGTACCCCTTGTTATTACCTCGTACCCCTGCACAATGACTCGGTACCGGTACCCCTTGTATATAGCCTTGTTATTACCTCGTACCCCTGCACACTGACTCGGTACCGGTACCCCTTGTATATAGCCTTGTTATTACCTCGTACCCCTGCACACTGACTCGGTACCGGTACCCCTTGTATATAGCCTTGTTATTACCTCGTACCCCTGCACAATGACTCGGTACCGGTACCCCTTGTATATAGCCTCCACAATGACTCGGTACCGGTACCCCTTGTATATAGCCTCCACACTGACTCGGTACCGGTACCCCTTGTATATAGTCTCCACATTGACTCTGTACCGTAACACCCTGTATATAGTCTCCACATTGACTCTGTACCGTAACACCCTGTATATAGCCTCCACATTGACTCTGTACCAGTACACCCTGTATATAGCCTCCACATTGACTCGGTACCGGTACCCCCTGTATATAGCCTCCACAATGACTCTGTACCGGTACCCCTTGTATATAGCCTCCACATTGACTCGGTACCGGTACCCCTTGTATATAGCCTCCACATTGACTCGGTACCGGTACCCTCTGTATATTGCCTCCACATTGACTCTGTACTGGTACCCCCTGTATATAGCCTCCACATTGACTCTGTACCGGTACCCCCTGTATATAGCCTCCACATTGACTCGGTACCCCCTGTATATAGCCACCACATTGACTCTGTACCGGTACCCCCTGAATATAGCCTCCACATTGACTCTGTAACGGTACCCCCTGTATATAGCCTCCACATTGACTCTGTACCGGTACCCCCTGTATATAGCCTCCACATTGACTCTGTACCAGTAACCCCTGTATATAGCCTCCACATTGACTCGGTACCCCCTGTATATAGCCTCCACATTGACTCTGTACCGGTACCCCCTGTATATAGCCTCCACATTGACTCTGTACCGGTACCCCCTGTATATAGCCTCCACATTGACTCTGTACCGGTACCCCCTGTATATAGCCTCCACATTGACTCGGTACCCCCTGTATATAGCCTCCACATTGACTCTGTACCGGTACCCCCTGTATATAGCCTCCACATTGACTCTGTACCGGTACCCCCTGTATATAGCCTCCACATTGACTCTGTACCGGTACCCCTTGTATATAGCCTCCACATTGACTCTGTACCGTAACACCCTGTATATAGCCTCCACATTGACTCTGTACCGGTACCCCCTGTATATAGCCTCCACATTGACTCAGTACCACTACCCCCTGTATATAGCCTCCACATTGACTCAGTACCACTACCCCCTGTATATAGCCTCCACATTGACTCAGTACCACTACCCCCTGTATATAGCCTCCACATTGACTCAGTACCACTACCCCCTGTATATAGCCTCCACATTGACTCTGTACCTGTACCCCTTGTATATAGTCCTGTTATTGTTATTTTATTGGGTTACTATTTACCCTTAAGCTTATTTTTTTTTAAACTCCGCATTGTTGGTTAAGGGATCGTAAGTAACATTTCACGGTAAGGTCTACAGTTGCAAGTGACAAATAAAAAGGTATTTGATTTGATTGTTGATTTATTTGATTACTTGACAATCAATCAAAACAATCAATTGAATGCAAGTTCCTGAAAATGTGTTTAAAAGAGGGAATAGGGTTTAAAAGAGATTTAAAGAAGACCATTAGCTTTGAGGGAATCGGGTTAATGCCATGGTGATACATTGGCAATTTTGGAAGAAAAACATTTAAAATAATAATCTGGGGAGTTTTGATTGGCAGCGCCACATAGTGGGTCATTTTTTATGTTCCTCCAATCAGAGCTTAGATCTCGGTCCTGTGATCAGTCTGCCGTTTTAAAATATTTAGGAAAACATGGTGGCCATTTTTTAGATGAAGCGAGAGAAAATACCTAAAACCTAAAATCATCTCTGGTTTTGGAGTGAAATGTTGGTCATTAGTGTCTCATATGTTACCTCACTACCATATTTGATCACAATATATATACGGCTCCGAGTCGTCTTGTTAGTATATACATATTGTGTTCAGTTTGTCATATTTAACTGCCAGAAACATACACTGTAGTTTCCATGCTAATCGATCAGCCTGCTAATCGATCAGCCTGCTAATCGATCAGCCTGCTAATCGATCAGCCTGCTAATCGATCAGCCTGCTAATCGATCAGCCTGCTAATCGATCAGCCTGCCAATTGATCAGCCCATATTAAATGGATATTTAGCCCAAATCACAACATGACATACTGATTAACTTACCCTGTAAGCAGTCTATGGAAGGTATGACAGCAAACCATGCTTTGGTTTAGTTTCCCTGGCACTGTTTCCACATGCTAACATTTTAGCATTTGTGGCACAACTCCCATTCAAGTCATGGGACCAATATCAGCATTTTTCCCATACCATGTACAAAACATCTATAAGTGACTATGTTGAGCTTCACAGTCCATTGTAGGGTTAGGGTTTGACATGATGTGCGAAAAAGGCTAAATACAAAATAGATCAAATACAGAAATCGAATTTATCTAAGTATTCACACTCCTGATACAATACTTTCGATAAGCACCTTTTGTGGTGATTACAGCTCTGAGTCGTCTGGGTTATGTCTGTATCAGCTCTGAGTCGTCTTGGGTATGTCTGTATCAGCTCTTAGTCATCTTGGGTATGTCTGTATCAGCTCTGAGTCGTCTTGGGTATGTCTGTATCAGCTCTGAGTCGTCTTGGGTATGTCTGTATCAGCTCTGAGTCGTCTTGGGTATGTCTGTATCAGCTCTGAGTCGTCTTGGGTATGTCTGTATCAGCTCTGAGTCGTCTTAGGTATGTCTGTATCAGCTCTGAGTCGTCTTGGGTATGTCTGTATCAGCTCTGAGTCGTCTTAGGTATGTCTGTATCAGCTCTGAGTCGTCTTAGGTATGTCTGTATCAGCTCTGAGTCGTCTTGGATATGTCTGTATCAGCTCTGAGTCGTCTCGGGTATGTCTGTATCAGCTCTGAGTCGTCTCGGATATGTCTGTATGAGCTCTGAGTCATCTCGGGTATGTCTGTATCAGCTGTGAGTCTTCTTGGGTATGTCTGTATCAGCGCTGAGTCGTCTTGGGTATGTCTGTATCAGCGCTGAGTCGTTTTGGGTATGTCTGTATGAGCTCTGAGTCGTCTTGGGTATGTCTGTATCAGCTGTGAGTCGTCTTGGGTATGTCTGTATCAGAGCTGAGTCGTCTTGGGTATGTCTGTATCAGCTCTGAGTCGTCTTGGGTATGTCTGTATCAGCTCTGAGTCGTCTTGGGTATGTCTGTATCAGCTCTGAGTCGTCTTGGGTATGTCTGTATCAGTTCTGAGTCGTCTTGGGTATGTCTGTATCAGCTCTGAGTCGTCTTGGGTATGCCTGTATCAGCTCTGAGTCGTCTTGGGTATGTCTGGATCAGCTCTGAGTCATCTTGGGTATGTCTGTATCAGCTCTGAGTCGTCTTGGGTATGTCTGTATCAGCTCTGAGTCGTCTTGGGTATGTCTGTATCAGCTCTGAGTCGTCTTGGGTATGTCTGTATCAGCTCTGAGTCGTCTTGGGTATGTCTGTATCAGCTCTGAGTCGTCTTGGGTATGTCTGTATCAGCTCTGAGTCGTCTTGGGTATGTCTGTATCAGCTCTGAGTCGTCTTGGGTATGTCTGTATCAGCTCTGAGTCGTCTTGGGTATGTCTCTATCAGCTCTGAGTCGTCTTGGGTATGTCTGTATGTTAGAGGAAATTATAGTTGAAATGATTAATTATGTATACATTATTGATTAGAACCATTTATTCTAATACTATTATTTTATGATATGAAAAGTATAGGTTTTTGGTTAAGCTGTTACTGAAAATGTAAGCAGAACTAATTAATTGTCTGTGCCTCTTGGACAGTTTAAGGGGGAGTTGAGATAGCTTTTCATACAGATAAGAATGTTTTGGTTGGATTCCATTAGTGGAGAGAAGTATATCTTTTAGACAGGTTGGAATGTAGTTTTATGAGGGGAGTAAAACATCTCTAGGACTGAATACTACGCTATTGTAAGGATGGGAGAGGGTGTGAAACTGATGACGTCATTTTATGTTCTCTTTCTTTAAAATGTAATGTTCTTTGTATTTTGGGTCAGTACTCTCTGGAATTAAACGCTCTTACCTGGATTTTAAAACTGGTCTCGATCTACTTCATGCATAATTAATGAACTTACACATCATTAATGAATTAGAAACAAGTGCGAAATTGGTTTTGGCAATTAAAACATAAAGGAATTTAGAATTCCTCTATCAATTTGGTCCTTCGAGGTGCCGGATCTAAATATCTCTACCTGTTATCTGAAGGTAATACGCTGAAAATCGTGCACGGACGAGTTTTTGACTCGTTTTACTAAAGACCTGACCTCTGAATTGAGGTTAAAATTGAAACAGGCCTGCGTATTATCACAGAGGACAGAGAGGGTGACTAGATTCAAACGAACAATGCTTATCCCAGTCAGCAGCAGGTAAAGTAGCTTTTATTCTTGAATTTGGGAGGGATTATTTAGGATATTTATTGATTAAAATGTTATGAAGGAGTTGAATTTGATCAATAATAGGTGCTTGAATATTCCGAACAAATAAAATGGGTTTCTACCGGGGGTATTAACCAGGATATCGATAAAAAGGAAGCAAGTCCGAAATTGACCTGAGGTAAGGAGCGCTACCATCAAATAAACTAGAGCTTAATAAAGCCTGGTCTTGCAAGCCAGGAGGATTATTAAGGAGTGATATAGTACGCATTGGAGAATTAGGACGCTTGTTCCGTACAAATAGGATGGCCAATAATTCAATAAACATACCTAAATAAAGTTTTTACCTAATAGTCTATCTGTGTATGGGAAGCTGACTGTGGAAAGTAGCAGATAGATATGTTAAAACAGGTGAGGATAAATTAGGCTTGGTGAGAAGGCAGGGTAATTCTAGGTGAACAGAATAAATGAACCTGTACAATGCTGAAAGAAATTAATATCAAATGATAAGTGATTAGTCTAGAGTAGTGAGATTCGAGACATTAACGATTGAAAGTCCCAAAAGGAATATCCTATGGGTGAAATGTGATGTCCGATCAAAAGTCTTCTATAGACGTGGTTCACAGGAGAGGTCAACTTAGTCTAGAGTAGTGAGATTCGAGACATTAACGATTGAAAATCCCAAAAGGAATATCCTATGGGCGAAATGTGATGTCCGATCAAAAGTCTTCTATGGATGCGGTTCACAGGATGGAAAATACATACTGATTATTTTTAAAGGAACACACACATAGGCAGACAGAATAGTAACTAGAAGTAACTAAGTAACGGTAAATTACAAATTTATAGAACTGCACGCACATAGAATTTAAAATTATATAGAAAGGCATAGATAAGTGTTTAAAGACATTGCTACTAGTAACGGTAAGGATTAAGAATGGGGAGAAATGCCTCGAAAGAAGCCCCAGAACTAACGGGAGACGAGCGATACATGGCACAGAAAGACAAGAGAAACATCGATTTCTGTCTAAGATGGAAAAAATAATAATAATAATAATACGATTTTGATGGCCGTCTAAATGTAGAAAAGCTAGAATCCCTTATAAAACAGATACATAAGGAATGTGGTAATAATGTGAAAAAGCAGAATAAACAGGGGTTATACACAGCCGGAGTTTGGCTTTCGGAAGCAAAAAAAGAGAAAGCGACGCGCAGAAAACGAGAATTCTAACTGAGGGAAAACTTTGGGCGTTAAATTGGGGCTGTTTTCTGTTGTCTAGATGTCGGAGTAACAAATACAGATAACTGTAAAAATGGGTATATTTGCGGAGAGTCTCGGTCAAATTCATAGCGCTGGTAGTATAGTGGCGAGCGCAACAGTCTCACCAACGGTAATCCACGGTTCGGTTCCCGGCCGAGGCGTTTGAACTAAAATGGATTTTTAGATCGTAATTGACCTATTTGCATGTTTTGCCTGAAAAATACGGTCGCCAGTGTTTGCAAAAGATATAACTGAACGGATATTATGTGTTCTAGATAAGAATTGATAAAATAAGTCATTAAAAATAATGGCGAGACAATTTCGATGTAAAACGCTATTTCGCCCAAAATGATCTGGTGGAATAATGTATTGAGATGGGAGTCGTAGTTAAATAGATGTATCATAGAAGACAGAGAGTTGCTTGGAGTTGAATGGAGGGGATAACGGGGAGATACGATGCAGTTCCAGCCTGCCTGGACGTTGTGGCTATTTGTGAGTCAATTGACATGAGAAGTTTAACACAAAAACATGGCACGTTTGAATGTTAGGGTATAGTAAATTGAGAAGTTCGGTTGGGTTTACTCTGAAGATTAGAATTTAAAACTGAACTCAATCTGAATAGGGAATATATATTTTACAAAGGCGGGCAGATTTGTGTCTATAGCCAGCGACGGAATTGCTAGACACTCAATGGGGCTATATAGTGCAACGCTTTGGACTATAAATTAGGTAAGAATAGTTTAATCGTAAAAAGTTGTGATTGTTTTTCCGAGTATTGATTTTTGGTTAAGGTAACGCTAGTGCATTTGAACAAAAAGTAACGTATTCTAAAAAGTATCTGTTTTCCGTTCTCATTGCGGGGAACAAATAAAATGTCTTATCTTATAGGGACAGTGCACGTCAATCACAGTGGTTTGAGTGTATGACAGGGGAAAAAATATTGTGGGACGACAATTCGAAGATAAGTTGCATGATACCTCAAGAGATTTAAAACAAACGATGTGAAGGGATCATCGGAATTATTGGGTGTCGTTGTAGGAGTGAAAGTTTGGGTTAAGGGGATTTCCCTGTTCCCAGAGACAAGGCATTTTAAAGGCGTACACTCACTAATGCTGGTCTGAGTTTGTAATTAGACAAGTGAATAACGTATTGGGAAGAGAGTTGTAATGAAAATACTAAGTCAAAGACGAGACAGTTACTTAGAGCAAAATGGGTTCTAAATGATAACAAAGAGACAATTATAATTTATGCCCATCGAAAAGCTTTTATAAAATTAGCGAATTTAGAGATGTTGGTTGGGGTGGTAAATTATAATTCAGGATTTGAACAGATGTGATAAATTACGTTTGGTTAATCGAACAAGAATTATTTACAATTAATTTGAAGTCGCTACGAATTGGCAGGTTGAACGCTTGATGATGACGTCACTAGCGAGACACTTTTGTCACCAGGGACTGGGGATAACGGAGCAAATCGTATGGCTGTTAGTGTGTGGATCGAGGTTTCGAGTAACTTTTCAGAAGTTGATATAAAAGTGTTTTGTTAATTTGTTTACTGGTTATGGTCAATTTTAGGGTTTGATTTAACTTAGTTGAACAGCGTGCTCTGGCGGGTTTAGGTAGAACTCTTTGTTCCGAGACGGATGGGAGTTACCCAAAAGTAAGTAAATTAAAGGAGCCATGAGGGAATGCGAATGCATATTTATTAAATATCTGGGATTAAATTACGGATTCCTTACACTATGAAATGTACGACATTTGCGGCAGAGAGAAAAAGTAATGCATTGGATAATAATGTTATTGGGTTAATTGTATCTAAAGGTAGCATGGTCATTTAAGTAAACATATCCGTAGACGATGTTTAAAACTTATGATTAATGATTTGAGTCAAAGGGGAATTATCATTAGGTTTTAGTTATAGTTCACTTATCGAGTTTCTGATTCGAGGTAGCATTAGTGAATGATAGTTAGGGGTGTGGTGTCTCACTTTTAGAGGCCTGCTGGGATTATAATTTTGGGGAGAGTGGGAGAGAGAGCAGCTTTAAACGACCAAATTGAAAAATGTCTGCAAATTATATATATATATAAAACAACTGTTAGAACGATTTGTTTTAGTGCAAGGAGATTTTAAAGAGGCACGCTCACATATGGAACCTTATGAGATGTTATTTTATGGGTTTTAATTACACAGGTGACTATTTCTATTGTAAGGATAAAGGGATCTTTATGTCTAATATGGTATGGCCTTTTGACCTTATCATGACTGGCTTCTGAGGTCTGATCAGCCTCAGGGGAGAGTCATTTGTATAATGAATGGGGTCATATTGAGTTACTAGTTTTAAGGTAAATTCATTAGAAATGAAGCAGTTTTGGTTGAGGGCTTAGAATTACTGTTTAAGCCACAAATGAGAAAGGGGTTCAGGATTCTGTCTTATAACATTAGCTGTGAAGTTTTTTTGAATGGGCTATTAGGGATTTGGTATTGTAACAGAGACAAAGTCATATTTATCATTGAGAATAAATAGGGGAAGATTACATGATAACCAACTTGGGACAGTTCTGGGATTGGAGAAGAGGATATCCTTATAGCATTAGGGGATCCCACAAAGGTGGATAGGTTTTCCATGATATGGGGGAAACCTGGGAGCACTGTTGAACTTTGTAAAGGTGATGAAATCCTACTAACCATCAAAACTATTAAGCTCTCTGATGCAGGCACTTACACCCCCGGACTACAAAGGACCGGGACAGACACGATGGGTGTGTTTTCTATTAAGGTACTGCCAAAACCAGAGGTCCCAGACGAACCAGGGCCAGGCACACTCCTCTACCACCCCTGCCACCACTGTGTTAAAAATCCTACTCAGGTCATTTATATTAGACTATTCAGCTATTGATCAATTAGGCACGGCGACTGGTTTTGATGGTAGGGACAATTTGTGGCTGTCTTATACAGAATAGACTTGCTTAGGATATGCTTCTTGCTAGTCAGGGGGGCGCCTGCAAGATGTTCGGTGAACAATTTTGCACGTATATTCCTAATAACACCAGTCCAGATGGTAGTATATCTAAGGGCCTTAATGGGCTTGATGCACTATCTGCTGAGATGAGGACCATGGCAGGGGGTGGAGGAGTCTGACTGTTCTTAGTTGGGAGCCTGGTTAGGTAAGTACACTGGTATGATGGTTACTGGATTTCTGACCCTAATTCTTGTATTATTTGTTATTGATGTGATGTGCTGCTTGCATCATACCGTGTTTTAAGAAGTCTGTTACAGATGTGGTGAAGGCTTCAGGCATGATGCCTTTGCTTGATGCTCCAGTTGGAGAGGCTGAGGTGAAGCATGCTTTCAGGGGAGGATGAGACTGACTGAGGATGACCCATGTATGGTTGTTCTCCCTGTTGTGAGGGGTGGCATGGTGCCCACCTGGTGCAGGATAGGAGTAGCTGAGAGGACTAGATGGGTGATAAGAATGCTTTGTTCTGCTTTACTCTGTTTTCCATGACCAAAGTTTTATTCCACACTTTGCAACACATATTAAATCCATGTTATTGTCAGATAGAATACTGAGGGTCCCCAAGGAGAGGGCGTATTAGTGTAGGAAGGATTTTTAATATGGTTAGCATTTATTAGATTATAAGTTTTTAAAGTATTAGTATTTAGTATTATATTTAACAGGAATATAGGACATCTATGATGATTTAGGATTATTGTTAGGATTAAGATATATTGATTAAGGACTTTAGAGAAAAGCCGCTCATAGACATGTTCTTTCTGAAAGAAAATCCATGAGTTTATAAAGCCAAACAGTGAAGCATGTAGTTCACATTTGGGAATGTGAAAAACAGCCACAGGCAGACAGAAGAGCCCTCCCCCTGCACTGCAGAGACCTTGAAGGTTGGAGAGCAGAGAAGTTTTAGAAGGGGAGCCAGGACGAGCAAAGATAACATAGTGTGTAGATAAACAGTTACTGAGTGGAGACAAAAGCGAGAATTGGACATGTGGAAAATGAAAGGGACACTCCTAAATGAAAATGTCAGACATAAGGATAATTCACTAAAATCTTACCTAAGTCATTGTGTAAGAATAAGGCAAGGTTGTTACCTGGGCAGAGCCAGGTAACTGAAGGGGGGATGGGTAAATAGTGTTCTAGAATAGGATGTGACGTACGGAATAATTAACTAATATTTTTTTTTTTAGCTAATTGGTTTGACGAATAAGAAACTGTTTTATTAACCAAACCTGTATGTCCAAGAGTTTATGCACTACAGGTGAACTACAGGTGAAGACACTCAATCTAGTCCTGTGGGCCACCCGGATTCATATCGCACTGCGGGAGGGTAAGATACAATTTTCACTGCCAGAACAATAACAGTGTTCGAGAGGAGAACTGGAAATAACAGAATTCCGGGGGCCATCTCTCGAATGAAGTAACCCTCCCTGTCCTGTCACCCCTGTTTTTGTTCATAGAAGTGAAGATGTGTCTGGCTCTTGCTAAGTGATGCGTTCTCGGGGAAAGGGTGGGGTTTCACATGGAAGCTGTTAGTCTGAGCTGTCTTATCGTGGGTGACATATTCCTGATACAGCACGTCCTACCGGAGAGTGCCAAAGAGGATAATTTGACTCATGTGCTAGATGAGGGAAATGGGATGTTACCAAAGATTCTCAAAAGGTCACTGAAACAAAACAGTAAGGAAGTGAGGGTGGAATTGGGCAAAGATCTCTCAGTAGAATTTTGTGTAGACCAATTGGGGTCATTCACTCCTTGGCAGTCTAGAACCATGGGACTCTATGGGAAGTATTTGTGTAAATCACCCTGTAAGTCGTGGAGCCAGGTCATAACTCACACTGAAAGGGATGGCTACGTAAACCCATACACTCAATTTGGGACCAGGTGGAGTATAGTCAGGGTTGGCGTTTTGGACTGTGTTCCCGAGCAGAGGAAGTATTGTATAAAGGTGCGAATTAACATTAAGGCGGTCAATACTCAGGACCTCGGGTTATGGTATGTGGGCTTCGACCAGTTTTCAACTGATACTATGGTACCGTTCCAGGTGACAGAAGTTAGAGTCGTGTAGTCAGCTCAGAAGTTAGAGTTAGTGTAGTCAGCTCAGCTATCACCATTGAGACCGTGTCTGTGCCTCGACCTAGGTTGGGCAAAACTAAACATGGCGGTGTTCGCCTTAGCAATCTCACTAGGATAATGACCACCTCCATTCCTGTCATTACTGAAAGAGATCATGATACCTCACATCTCAAAATAGGGCTACTTAATGTTAGATCCCTTACTTCAAAGGCAATTATAGTCAATGAACTAATCACTGATCATAATCTTGATGTGATTGGCCTGACTGAAACATGGCTTAAGCCTGATGAATTTACTGTGTTAAATGAGGCCTCACCTCCTGGCTACACTAGTGACCATATCCCCCGTGCATCCCGCAAAGGCGGAGGTGTTGCTAACATTTACGATAGCAAATTTCAATTTACAAAAAAAAAAAAAAATGACGTTTTCGTCTTTTGAGCTTCTAGTCATGAAATCTATGCAGCCTACTCAATCACTTTTTATAGCTACTGTTTACAGGCCTCCTGGGCCATATACAGCGTTTCTCACTGAGTTCCCTGAATTCCTATCAGACCTTGTAGTCATTGCAGATAATATTCTAATCTTTGGTGACTTTAATATTCACATGGAAAAGTCCACAGACCCACTCCAAAAGGCTTTTGGAGCCATCATCGACTCAGTGGGTTTTGTCCAACATGTCTCTGGACCCACTCACTCTCACAGTCATACGCTGGACCTAGTTTTGTCCCATGGAATAAATGTTGTGGATCTTAATGTTTTTCCTCATAATCCTGGACTATCGGACCACCATTTTATTACGTTTGCAATTGCAACAAATAATCTGCTCAGACCCCAACCAAGGAACATCAAAAGTCGTGCTATAAATTCACAGACAACACAAAGATTCCTTGATGCCCTTCCAGACTCCCTCTGCCTACCCAAGGACGCCAGAGGACAAAAATCCGTTAACCACCTAACTGAGGATCTCAATTTAACCTTGCGCAATACCCTAGATGCAGTTGCACCCCTAAAAACTAAAAAAATGTCTCATAAAAAACTAGCTCCCTGGTACACAGAAAATACCCGAGCTCTGAAGCAAGCTTCCAGAAAATTGGAACGGAAATGGCGCCACACCAAACTGGAAGTCTTCCGACTAGCTTGGAAGGACGGTACCGTGCAGTACCGAAGAGCCCTTACTGCTGCTCGATCGTCCTATTTTTCTAACTTAATTGAGGAAAATAAGAACAATCCGAAATTCCTTTTTGATACTGTGGCAAAGTTAACTAAAAAGCAGCATTCCCCAAGAGAGGATGACTTTCACTTTAGCAGTGATAAATTCATGAACTTCTTTGAGGAAAAGATTATGATTATTAGAAAGCAAATTACGGACTCCTCTTTAAACCTGCGTATTCCTCCAAACCTCAGTTGTCCTGAGTCTGCACAACTCTGCCAGGACCTAGGATCAAGAGAGACGCTCAAGTGTTTTAGTACTATATCTCTTGACACAATGATGAAAATAATCATGGCCTCTAAACCTTCAAGCTGTATACTGGACCCTATTCCAACTAAACTACTGAAAGAGCTGCTTCCTGTGCTTGGCCCTCCTATGTTGAACATAATAAACGGCTCTCTATCCACTGGATGTGTACCAAACTCACTAAAAGTGGCAGTAATAAAGCCTCTCTTGAAAAAGCCAAACCTTGACCCAGAAAATATAAAAAACTATCGGCCTATATCGAATCTTCCATTCCTCTCAAAGATTTTAGAGAAGGCTGTTGCGCAGCAACTCACTGCCTTCCTGAAGACAAACAATGTATACGAAATGCTTCAGTCTGGTTTTAGACCCCATCATAGCACTGAGACGGCACTTGTGAAGGTGGTAAATGACATTTTGATGGCATCGGACCGAGGCTCTGCATCTGTCCTCGTGCTCCTAGACCTTAGTGCTGCTTTTGATACCATCGATCACCACATTCTTTTGGAGAGATTGGAAACCCAAATTGGTCTACACGGACATGTTCTGGCCTGGTTTAGGTCTTATCTGTCGGAAAGATATCAGTTTGTCTCTGTGAATGGTTTGTCCTCTGACAAATCAACTGTACATTTCGGTGTTCCTCAAGGTTCTGTTTTAGGACCACTATTGTTTTCACTATATATTTTACCTCTTGGGGATGTTATTCGAAAACATAATGTAAACTTTCACTGCTATGCGGATGACACACAGCTGTACATTTCAATGAAACATGGTGAAGCCCCAAAATTGCCCTCGCTAGAAGCATGTGTTTCAGACATAAGGAAGTGGATGGCTGCAAACTTTCTACTATTAAACTCGGACAAAACAGAGATGATTGTTCTAGGTCCCAAGAAACAAAGAGATCTTCTGTTGAATCTGACAATTAATCTTAATGGTTGTACAGTCGTCTCAAATAAAACTGTGAAGGACCTCGGCGTTACTCTGGACCCTGATCTCTCTTTTGAAGAACATATCAAGACCATTTCGAGGACAGCTTTTTTCCATCTACGTAACATTGCAAAAATCAGAAACTTTCTGTCCAAAAATGATGCAGAAAAATTAATCCATGCTTTTGTCACTTCTAGGTTAGACTACTGCAATGCTCTATTTTCCGTCTACCCGGATAAAGCACTAAATAAACTTCAGTTAGTGCTAAATACGGCTGCTAGAATCCTGACTAGAACCAAAAAATTTGATCATATTACTCCAGTGCTAGCCTCTCTACACTGGCTTCCTGTCAAAGCAAGGGCTGATTTCAAGGTTTTACTGCTAACCTACAAAGCATTACATGGGCTTGCTCCTACCTACCTCTCTGATTTGGTCCTGCCGTACATACCTACACGTACGCTACGGTTACAAGACGCAGGCCTCCTAATTGTCCCTAGAATTTCTAAGCAAACAGCTGGAGGCAGGGCTTTCTCCTATAGAGCTCCATTTTTATGGAACGGTCTGCCTACCCATGTCAGAGACGCAAACTCGGTCTCAACCTTTAAGTCTTTACTGAAGACTCATCTCTTCAGTGGGTCATATGATTGAGTGTAGTCTGGCCCAGGAGTGGGAAGGTGAACGGAAAGGCTCTGGAGCAACGAACCGCCCTTGCTGTCTCTGCCTGGCCGGTTCCCCTCTTTCCACTGGGATTCTCTGCCTCTAACCCTGTTACGGGGCTGAGTCACTGGCTTGCTGGGGCTCTCTCGTGCCGTCCCTGGGGGGTGCGTCACCTGGGTGGGTTGATTCACTGTTGTGGTCGGCCTGTCTGGGTCCCCCCCCTTGGGTTGTACCGTGTCGGAGATCTTTGTGGGCTATACTCGGCCTTGTCTCAGGATGGTAAGTTGGTGGTTGAAGATTTCCCTCTAGTGGTGTGGGGGCTGTGCTTTGGCAAAGTGGGTGGGGTTATATCCTTCCTGTTTGGCCCTGTCCGGGGGTGTCCTCGGATGGGGCCACAGTGTCTCCTGACCCCTCCTGTCTCAGCCTCCAGTATTTATGCTGCAGTAGTTTATGTGTCGGGGGGCTAGGGTCAGTTTGTTTATCTGGAGTACTTCTCCTGTCCTATTCAGGTGTCCTGTGTGAATCTAAGTGTGCGTTCTCTAATTCTCTCCTTCTCTCTTTCTTTCTCTCTCTCGGAGGACCTGAGCCCTAGGACCATGCCCCAGGACTACCTGACATGATGACTCCTTGCTGTCCCCAGTCCACCTGGCCATGCTCCTGCTCCAGTTTCAACTGTTCTGCCTTACTATTATTCAACCATGCTGGTCATTTATGAACATTTGAACATCTTGGCCACGTTCTGTTATAATCTCCACCCGGCACAGCCAGAAGAGGACTGGCCACCCCACATATGCTCTCTTTAATTCTCTCTTTCTTTCTCTCTCTCGGAGGACCTGAGCCCTAGGACCGTGCCCCAGGACTACCTGACATGATGGCTCCTTGCTGTCCCCAGTCCACCTGACTGTGCTGCTGCTCCAGTTTCAACTGTTCTGCCTTATTATTATTTGACCATGCTGGTCATTTATGAACATTTGAACATCTTGGTCATGTTCTGTTATAATCTCTACCCGGCACAGCCAGAAGAGGACTGGCCACCCCACATAGCCCGGTTCCTCTCTAGGTTTCTTCCTAGGTTTTGGCCTTTCTAGGGAGTTTTTCCTAGCCACCGTGCTTTTACACCTGCATTGTTTGCTGTTTGGGGTTTTAGGCTGGGTTTCTGTACAGCACTTTGAGATATCAGCTGATGTACGAAGGGCTGTATAAATACATTTGATTTGATTTGTTTGAGAGTCGATAAGGAGAATATGATTGGCCGAAGTTCAACCAATCCCTCTAAAACAACGGCTATTCCTAGTGTAATCATCCAGGGTAAAGGAATATTACCCCTGACGGGACCATGTCTGATTTGACAGGCTGGTTGAACTCTGGGGATTTCAATATGTTGAAGTGGGCCAGGGCGACATCTGGTGGTTGTGCGGGGGAATGAGTTTGTGGCCAGTATTGCCAACTGATTGGACTGGTTAGGAATGCCTTTTACACTCATACAACACCAAGACATGAAGTTAGACAAACGAGAGAGAAGAGAAGCTCCATCTGGGTCTTTTGACGACAGAGTATATATTGATAACATTGGGGTTCCACGAGGTGTGCTGGATGAGTTCAAGGCAAGAAATCAGATATTAGCAGGATTGGAGTCAAGCATTTGCTGGTGGTCTACTCTCAAATAAGAATGTAGACTGGATTATTTATAGTTGCCAGAAGTGTTATTAAAGGTTTTGTAGAACAGACTGAAGCAACCAGCTGGAAGACCTGACAGAATAGAATTGCATTAGATAAAAGGGGGAAGTGGGCGTGGTAATCAGGACTAATCAGGACGAATCAGTGCCCGAAGCCTCAGCTGGTTTGACCACCCTGGCTCACGGGTTGGCAGAAAACTCTGGGGTGAATACTTCCCTGACTAATTGGTTTGATAGTACGATTGGAAAATGGAAAAACGTTATAATCACGGTGTTTGGGCTGTATCCACCTGCATGAGTGTTTTAATTTTATGCGGCTGTTGTCTAATTCCCTGTGTGCGAGGCCTTGTTTCCAGGACTCTGGAGAGATCAATGACACTACAGATTGTGCGTTATGGGCCGATTCCAGGTTCTGACCTGTGGAGGACTGAAGGCATGTCTACAGAGGAAGTGGACGAATCTGGATCTGTCATTTGTGGGGAATTTATGTTTGATGAGGCTAGTGTTGAGATTAAGGGGAATTAGATTGTAATTTGTTTCCATGATTAAACTGCTTTTTAATGAAGGTCGTGACGAAAATCCGGAAGGAAGAGTTATGATTCTGATGTAGGTTTAAAAACAGTTGGAGTTAAGGTTAGATTTGATATGTGAAGAGTTGGATAAACATTTATAATAATGTTAATTTGTTGATTATGTGTGTGTCTATTCATATGATAATCTGATAAACCTCTATAAAAAGGTTAGTTAAGTTCGTTTATACTTGTATTTTTATGATTAAATAAAACTAGATGTAGATTTGAATGTATAATATTTGATCAAAGGGAGGATTGTTAGAGGAAATTATAGTTGAAATGATTAATTATGTATACATTATTGATTAGAACCATTTATTCTAATACTATTATGTTATGATATGAAAAGTATGAGTTTTTGGTTAAGCTGTTACTGAAAATGTAAGCAGAACAAATTAATTGTCTGTGCCTCTTGGGCAGTTTAAGGGGGAGTTGAGATAGCTTTTCATACAGATAAGAATGTTTTGGTTGGATTCCATTAGTGGAGAGAAGTATATCTTTTAGACAGGTTGGAATGTAGTTTTATGAGGGGAGTAAAACATCTCTAGGACTGAATACTACGCTATTGTAAGGATGGGAGAGGGTGTGAAACTGATGACGTCATTTTATGTTCTCTTTCTTTAAAATGTAATGTTCTTTGTATTTTGGGTCAGTACTCTCTGGATTTAAACGCTCTTACCTGGCTTTTAAAACTGGTCTCGATCTACTTCATGCATAATTAATGAACGTACACATCATTAATGAATTAGAAACGAGTGCGAAATTGGTTTTGGCAATTAAAACATAAAGGAATTTAGCATTCCTCTATCACTGTATCAGCTCTGAGTCGTCTTGGGTATGTCTGTATCAGCTCTGAGTCGTCTTGGGTATGACTGTATCAGCTCTGAGTCGTCTTGGGTATGTCTGTATCAGCTCTGAGTCATCTTGGGTATGTCTGTATCAGCTCTGAGTCGTCTTGGGTATGTCTGTATCAGCTCTGAGTCGTCTTGGGTATGTCTGTATCAGCTCTGAGTCGTCTTGGGTATGACTGTATCAGCTCTGAGTCGTCTTGGGTATGTCTGTATCAGCTCTGAGTCGTCTTGGGTATGTCTGTATCAGCTCTGAGTCGTCTTGGGTATGTCTGTATCATCGCTGAGTCATCTTGGGTATGTCTGTATCAGCTCTGAGTCGTCTTGGGTATGTCTGTATCAGCTCTGAGTCGTCTTGGGTATGTCTGTATCAGCTCTGAGTCGTCTTGGGTATGTCTGTATCAGCTCTGAGTCGTCTTGGGTATGTCTGTATCAGCTCTGAGTCGTCTTGGATATATCGCTGCTGGTTAATCAAAACGGATTGCTTGCTTTTTGTTACATTTTATTACAACCAAACTCATGAGAATGATTCACCTTCCTGGTTTTACGGTGACAACGTCCGTGGAGGGCTTGCAATGCAACGTATGGAGATGTGTGAATCTGATCTGATAGATGGTTCTGATTAGGTTTATAAAACAGGCCTAATAGGGAGTAGTAAAACACTTAGTGGACATTCTTGCTCTCTCTTTATATTGTGTAAATATTGTCTTTTTATTTGTGTAAAACCCTTCATAGACTGTATTGTTTTAATATTATACAATGTGTTTAGACAGCCTGTTCAAAACAAGATGTTGATTCATGTTGTTTAGGCTTTTGATGAGAATTTTTCACTCTCTTTGTTGTGAATTTAATCTTGTTTATTGACAATATAGTGTATATATATTTCAACAATGAAGCATTAACTTAGAACAATGTGGACTGCAAAAAGGTTCAAGTTAACATATTTAGCAAAAATTGGATTTTTAACATTTTTAAATGTTTTATTTCACCTTTATTTAACCAGGTAGACTAGTTGAGAACACCTTTATTTAACCAGGTAGGCTAGTTGAGAACACCTTTATTTAACCAGGTAGGCTAGTTGAGAACACCTTTATTTAACCAGGTAGACTAGTTGAGAACACCTTTATTTAACCAGGTAGACTAGTTGAGAACACCTTTATTTAACCAGGTAGACTAGTTGAGAACACCTTTATTTAACCAGGTAGACTAGTTGAGAACACCTTTATCCTTCCAGGTAGACTAGTTGAGAACACCTTTATTTAACCAGGTAGACTAGTTGAGAACACCTTTATTTATCCAGGTAGACTAGTTGAGAACACCTTTATTTAACCAGGTAGACTAGTTGAGAACACCTTTAGTGTTCTCATTTGCAACTGCGACCTGGCCAAGATAAAGCAAAGCAGTGTGAACAGACAACAACCCAGAGTTACACATGGAGTAAACAATAAACAAGCCAATAACAAAATAAACCAGTCAATTACACAGTAGAAAAAAGAAAGTCTATATACATTGTGCAAAAGGCATGAGGAGGTAGGCAATAAATAGGCCATAGGAGCTAATAATGACAATTTAGCAGATTAACACTGGAGTGACAAATGAGCAGATGATGATGTGCAAGTAGAGATACTGTTGTGCAAAAGAGCAGAAAAGTAAATAAAATATAAACAGTATGGGGATGAGGTAGATAGATTGGGTGGGCTATTTACAGATGGACTATGTACAGCTGCAGTGATTGGTTAGCTGCTCAGATAGTTGATGTTTAAAGTTTGTGAGGGAAATAAAAGTCTCCAACTTCAGCGATTTTTGCAATTCGTTCCAATCACTGGCAGCAGAGAACTGGAAGGCGGCCAAATGAGGTGTTGGCTTTGGGGATGATCAGTGAGATATTCCTGCTCGAACGTGTGCTACGGGTGGGTGTTGTTATAGTGACCAGTGAACTGAGATAAGGAGAAGCTTTACCTAGCATGGACTTATAGATGACCTGGAGCCAGTGGATCTGGCGACAAATTTGTAGCGAGTGCCAGCCGACTAGCGCATACAGGTCGCAGTGGTGGGTGGTATAAGATGATTTGGTAACAAAACGGATGGCACTGTGATAAACTGCATCCAGTTTGCTGAGTAGAGTATTGGAAGCTATTTTGTAGATGACATCGCTGAAGTTGAGGATCGGTAGGATAGTCAGTTTTACTAGGGTAAGTTTGGCGGCGTGAGTGAAGGAGGCTTTGTGGCGAAATAGAAAGCCGATTTTTAGATTTCATTTTGGATTGGAGATGTATAATATGAGTCTGGAAGGAGAGTTTACAGTCTAGCCAGACACCTAGGTATTTATAGTTGTCCACATATTCTAGGTCAGAACCGTCCAGGGTGGTGATGCTAGTCGGGCGGGCGGGTGCTGGCAGCGAATGGTTGAAAAGCATGCAGTTGGTTTTACTAGCGTTTAAGAGCAGTTAGAGGCCACGGAAGGACTGTTGTATGGCATTGAAGCTCGTTTGGAGGTTAGTTAGCACAGTGTCCAAGGAAGGGCCAGAAGTACACAGAATGGTGTCGTCTGCGTAGAGGTGGATCAGGGAATCGCCCGCAGCAAGAGCAACATCATTGATATATACAGAGAAAAGAGTCGGCCCGAGAATTGAACCCTGTGGTACCCCATAGAGACTGCCAGAGACAACATGCCCTCCAATTTGACACACTGAACTCTGTCTGCAAAGTAGTTGGTGAACCAGGTGAGGCAGTCATGAGAAAAACCAAGGCTATTGAGTCTGCCGCTAAGAATATGGTGATTGACAGAGTCGAAAGCCTTGGCCAGGTCAATGAACACGGCTGTTGGCCCGGGTTTGGAGTAGCCAGGAGGAAGGCATGGCCAGCCGTTGAGAAATGCTTATTGAAATGTTTGATTATCATGGATTTATCAGTGGTGACCGTGTTACCTAGCCTCAGGAGGTGCTCTTGTTCTCCATGGACTTTACAGTGTCCCAAAACAGGATGCGAATTTCTGCTTGAAAATGCTAGCCTTTGCTTACCTGACTGACTGCGTGTATTGGTTCCTGACTTCCCTGAACAGTTGCATATTGTGGGGACTATTCAATGCTATTGCAGTCTGCCACAGGATGTTTTTGTGCTGGTCAAGGGCAGTCAGATCTGGAGTGAACCAAGGGCTATATCTGTTCTTAGTTCTGCATTTTTTGAACGGGGCATGCTTATCTAAGATGGTGAGGAAATGACTTTTAAAGAATGACCAGGCATCCTCGACTGACGGGATGAGGTCAATATCCTTCCAGGGTACCCGGGCCAGGTTGATTAGAAAGGCCTGCTCGCATAAGAGTTTTAGGGAGCGTTTGACAGTGATGAGGGGTGGTCGTTTGACCGCAGACCCATAGCGGATACAGGCAATGAGGTAGTGATCGCTGAGATCCTGATTGAAAACAGCGGAGGTGTATTTGGAGGGCAAGTCGGTCAGGATAATGTCTATGAGGGTGCCCATGTTTACGGATTTAGAGTTGTACCTAGTGGGTTCCTTGATGATTTGTGTGAGATTGAGGGCATCTATCTTAGATTGTAGGACTGCCGTGGTTTTAAGCATATCCCATATCCCTAACACAATGAACTCTGAAGCTAGATGGGGGGTGATCAATTCACAAATGGTGTCCAGGGCACAGCTGGGAGCGGAGGGGGGTCGATAGCAGGCGGCAACAGTGAGAGACTTATTTCTGGAGAGGTACATTTTTAAAATTAGAAGTTCAAACTGTTTGTGTATAGACCTGGAAAGTATGACAGAACTTTGCAGGCTCTCTCTGCAGTAGATTGCAACTCCTCCCCCTTTGGCAGTTCTATCTTGACGGAAAATGTTGTAGCTCGGTATGGAAATCTCAGAATTGTTGGTGGCCTACCTAAGCTAGGATTCAGACACGGCAAGGACATCAGGGTTAGCAGAGTGTGCTAAAGCAGTGAGTAAAACAAACTTAGGGAGGAGGCTTCTGATGTTGACATGCATGAAACCAATGTTTTTTCAATCACAGAGGTTAACAGGATAGGATAGGTCTGTATTTTGTTATTTGGTTTCTGTAAACTGTTTAAGAAACTGTAACAGACTAATATTGGAATTGGAGGGCAATACCAAGGCAATACATAAACATTTTTTATTTTTTTATTTTACCTTTATTTAACCAGGCAAGTCAGTTAAGAACACATTCTTATTTTCAATGATGGCCTGGGAACGGTGGGTTAACTGCCTGTTCAGGGGCAGAACGACAGATTTGTATCTTGTCAGCTCGGGGGTTTGAACTCGCAACCTTCCGGTTACTAGTCCAATGCTCTAACCACTAGGCTACCCTAATACTTTAAACATACAACTTGAAGCAACCACATACAGGCATTTGGAAAGTTTTTAGACCTTTTGACTTTTTCCACATTTTGTTACATTACATAATTATTTTACAATTGATCAAATCCAATAAATTCCTCTTCAATCTACACACAATAACCCATAATGACAAAGTGAAAAAAGGGTTTTAAAAATTCCAAATGTATTAAAAATAAAAAATAGAAAAACCTTAGTCAGTAATACTGACTTTGCTACGAGACTGTAAATTGAGCTCAGATGCATCCTGTTTCCATTGATTCTTGAGATGTTTCTACAACTTGGAGTTCACCTGTGGTAAATTCAAATGATTGGACATGATTTGGAAAGGCACACACCTGTCTATATAAGGTCCCATAGTTGACATTGCATGTCAGAGAAAAAACAAAGCCAAGACATCGAAGGAATTGTCCGTAGAGCTCCGAGACAGGATTGTGTCGAGGCACAGATCTGGGGAAGGGTACCAAAAAACGCCTGCAGCATTGACGGCCCCCAAAATCACAGTGCCGACCAAGAACCCGATGGTGACTCTGGCAGAGCTCTAGAGTTCCTCTGTGGAAATGGAGCACTCCACCAATCAGTTGGAGCATTCCACCAATCAGGCCAAATAGTTCCGTCTGGCCACTCTACCAATCAGTTGGAGCATTCCACCAATCAGGCCAAATAGTTCCGTCTGGCCACTCTACCAATCAGTTGGAGCATTCCACCAATCAGGCCAAATAGTTCCGTCTGGCCACTCTACCAATCAGTTGGAGCATTCCACCAATCAGGCCAAATAGTTCCGTCTGGCCACTCTACCAATCAGTTGGAGCATTCCACCAATCAGGCCAAATAGTTCCGTCTGGCCACTCCACCAATCAGGCCAAATAGTTCCGTCTGGCCACTCCACCAATCAGTTGGAGCATTCCACCAATCAGGCCAAATAATTCCATCTGGCCACTCTACCATAAAGGCCTGATTGGTGAAGTGCTGTAGAGACTGTTGTTCTTCTGGCAGGTTCTTCCATCTCAGCCAATAAGCTCTGGTCAGTGTGGTCATTGGGTGCTTGGTAACCTCCCTTCTTGCCTAGTTTGGTCGGACAGCCAGCTCAAGGCAGAGTCTGGGTAGTTTCCCAATGATGGAGACCTCTGTGCTCTTGGAAACTTTCAACACTCTAGGAATAGTTTTATACCCTTCCCCAAATATACGCCGCATTACCATTCAATCTCAGAGATCTACGGACAGTTCCTTGGACTTCATGGTATAGTTACTGCACTGTCAACTGTGGGACCTTATACAGACAGATGTGTTTCTTTCTAAATCATGTCCAAATAGTTGAATTGGCCACAGGTGGGCTCCAATCAAGTTGTAGTGACATCTCATGGATGGTCAAAGGAAATTGGATACCCCTGAGTTGCAGAGCAAAGGGGTCTGAATACATATGTACATTTGATATTTCTGTATTTCATTTTCAATACATTTGCTAAATTGACAAAAAAAAAAAAACTTTTTTATTATGGGGTATTTTGTTTAGATGGGTGACATATAAAAAAAATGTTAAATCCACTTTGAATCGAGGCTGTAACACAATGTGTAATAAGTCCAGGGGTGTGAATACTTCCTGAAGGCGTACATTAATATATCCTATGCTTTATATGAAATCTATTCTTCATGTCCATGTTACTTGTTGCCCATCATTGCTCCCCTGTCTCATACCCCATCTCGTTGCCAGCAACATTGCCTCAACAAATTGCCAGTGGATCATGGCCTTTAGGGTTAGTACTTTTAAGGTTCTCTATCAGGGTTAGGGGTCAGAGGTCAGTACACCTTTCGCGTACTCAAGCAAGGTTAGGGTTAGGGGAGTTTTTCAAACTCGGTCCTGGGGCCCCCCTGGATACAGGTTTTGTTTTTTGCTCTAGCGCTACACAGCTGATTCAAATAATGAAAGCTAGATGATGAGTTGATCATTTGAATCAGATGTGTAGTGCTAGGGCAAAAAAAAAAACATGCACCCCTTGGGGTCCCCAGGACCAAGTTTTGAAAACCCTGGGTTAGGGTTAAAGGTCAGAGGTCAGTGCCTTTAGCTACTCCGGCAGGGTTAGAGTTATGGTTGGAGGTCAGAGGTCAGTGCCTTTAGCTACTCCGGCAGGGTTAGAGTTATGGTTGGAGGTCAGAGGTCAGTGCCTTTAGCTACTCCGGCAGGGTTAGAGTTATGGTTGGAGGTCAGAGGTCAGTACCTTTAGCGTACTCCAGCAGGTCTCGCTGTACCGAGGTGTTCCAATAGGGGGCGCTCTCATAGACATAGAAGCCAATCACAGGAGAGTAGGAGGAGAAGTAGCGCTGCTGGGCGCGAGCATACAACAACGTCCCTGTATCCATAGCAACCAGAGAACTGGGCTCCGAGCCCTGGCTCACCTGCAACACACATGTTATTATATATTAGATATATTCTTAATAACGGTTAGGGCTTTGAGTTAGAAATATTAACGTTAGGAATTAGTATAATTAGTAGTCAGTGAGTTAGTAGAATTAGTAGTCAGTAGAGTTAGTAGAATTAGTAGTCAGTGCAGTTAGTAGTCAGTAGAGTTAGTGTTAGTAGAATTATTAACGTTAGTAGTACAATTAGTAGTCAGTGAAGTTGGTAGAATTATTAATGTTAGTAGTCAGTAGAGTTAGTAGATTATTAATGTTAGTAGTCAGTAGAGTTAGTAGATTATTAATGTTAGTAGTCAGTAGAGTCAGTAGATTATTAATGTTAGTAGTCAGTAGAGTTAGTAGATTATTAATGTTAGTAGTCAGTAGAGTCAGTAGATTATTAATGTTAGTAGTCAGTAGAGTTAGTAGATTATTAATGTTAGTAGTCAGTAGAGTTAGTAGATTATTAATGTTAGTAGTCAGTAGAGTCAGTAGAGTTATTAATGTTAGTAGTCAGTAGAGTTAGTAGATGTAATGACTGTCCTGGTCAGGTCAGGTTACAGGAGACCACAACCCTACAGATTATCTCTCAACCCCAACAGAGGAGGAGAGATCTAGAGGTCTGAAGATGTGGGGGGTTTCATGACCCCTCACGCCCCTGGTAAATCTCAGGCCACAGGCAAATTCCTTTGTCCTGATACTATGGAGAACCAGCCTCAGAACATTAAACATGAAATAAAGGGGCTTTGGAACAATGGTTTCCATCAGCCACAATGGTGGTCATGACGATAGATGGAATATGAAAATGTATGTCATTTTTGTTTTGTTATTAAAGGTTAATAGATGATGTTATTACGAAAACAATGTAACGTGAAGAGTTTTCCTAGTAGATGTTTGATGTTTATACATTGCACGTTGTATGGAAAATATCCGAATCAAAGAGAATGTATTTGGGAAGATGAAATGTTAAGTTAGTTGTCTAAAATTGGATTTGAATCAAATCTAGACCTTGCCTCATTAACTTGGTACACCCAGTGAATTGCCCTAAAGGCGGTTACACCCACTTCTGACCCAAGGGTATAAAACCTGTGAGTATAGAATTTACAAGACTACGTGGCCCCAGCAAGGTCTAAAAAGTCAACAAACCCAGAACGCAACGCAAGTTTGAGGACAAAGGAACCCTTTTCTACCCAAGCTACGGAGGAGTAGCTGTGTCTATGCGGGTGAATTCAAGTCGAACCACCTAGCCTCCATCTCCCATCGAATCGTGGTATCTAAAGGGTTTCATTCCTACGCTGTGAGCTCTGAGCTAAAGAGCTGTCTGACCTCAGAAGAGCCCTTCCAGAACAAAGGGTGAGGGAACAGACTCCTAAGTGCAAAAGGACACTGACAGCGGGAGGACGATCAGGGAGGTGCGCCGGAGTAGTGCGTCAGCTGAAGGCCTACGTAGAGAATCCTCGGAGATCATCCCCATGTAATTACATCATTATATTCGGACCCATAAGAGAGGCAGTTTGTGGCAAGGCTAGGGTTAGAATAAAATAGCTGACAAATTCACCCAAATGTATATTTCTCTTGTGTACTTTCTTTTTTCTCTCTCTTTTGAAATCCTCATTGTGGGTAACACGGGCCATAGTGTGTTGGTCCGTTATACTAAGTTCTAATCATTAAGCCTAGAATGTGTTTTGTCTATGTGTATCTTTTATCATCATTTTAGCTTTTTAGTAAATAAATATTCAACTAAGATTGGTGTGGTACGAATTCATTGGTGAGACCCGGGTCCGTGCAGATTCACGGGCTATATGACGTTCAGAACCAGATTGGTAGAGGCAACTGGTTAATTAGCGGCTGTTGTAAAATCGATATTCTGATATTCTTTGAGCTAATTTGGGAAATAGAAACTCAATAAAAACCTATGGTACCCCAGGTTAATGAGTTAATAACGGCTTGATTCAGTTAATTACACAATTAGAAACTTTAATGATTCGATGAACAACAGTCGTCACATTAACTAATACAACGTCACGACATAGAGTTAGTAGTCAGTAGAGTTAGTAGAGTTAGTAGAAAGTAGAGTTAGTAGAAATATTAACGTTAGTAGAGTTAGTAGAGTTATTAACGTTACTGGAGTTAGTAGAATTATTAACGTTAGTAGAGTTAGTAGAATTATTAATGTTAGTAGAGTTAGTAGAATTATTAACGTTAGTAGAGTTAGTAGAATTATTAATGTTAGTAGAGTTAGTAGAGTTATTAACGTTACTGGAGTTAGTAGAATTATTAACGTTAGTAGAGTCAGTAGAGTTAGTAGTCAGTAGAGTTGTAGAGTTAGTAGTCAGTGGAGTTAGTAGAATTAGTAGTCAGTAGAGTTAGTAGAATTAGTAGTCAGTGGAGTTAGTAGAATTAGTAGTCAGTAGAGTTAGTAGAATTAGTAGTCAGTGGAGTTAGTAGTCAGTAGAGTTAGTAGTCAGTAGAGTTGTAGAGTTAGTAGTCAGTGGAGTTAGTAGAGTTAGTAGTTAGTAGAGTTAATAGTCAGTAGAGGTAGTAGAGTTAGTAGTTAGTAGAGTTAGTAGTCAGTGGAGTTAGTAGAGTTATTAGTCAGTGGAGTTAGTAGTTAGTAGTTAGTAGAGTTAGTAGTCAGTAGAGGTAGTAGAGTTAGTAGTCAGTAGAATTAGCAGTCAGTAGAGGTAGTAGAGTTAGTAGTCAGTGGAGTTAGTAGAGTTAGTAGTCAGTAGAATTAGCAGTCAGTAGAGGTAGTAGAGTTAGTAGTCAGTGGAGTTAGTAGAGTTAGTAGTTAGTAGAGTTAGTAGTCAGTAGAATTAGTAGTCAGTAGAATTAGCAGTCAGTAGAATTAGCAGTCAGTAGAGGTAGTAGAGTTAGTAGTCAGTGGAGTTAGTAGTCAGTAGAGTTAGCAGTCACTCAGAGAGAGGAGAGAGAGGTGAACTCAGTGTCACGCCATTGCATTTTATGTCCAATGTTTTAATAATTCTTAGTAATCGGTAGTTAGTAGAGTTAGTCGTCAGTAGAGGTAGTAGAGTTAGTAGTTAGTAGAGTTAGTAGTCAGTAGAATTAGTAGCCAGTAGAGTTAACAGAGTTAGTAGAGTTAGCAGTCAGCAGTGTTATTAGAGTTAGTAGTCAGTAGAGTTAGTAGAGTCAGTAGAGATAGTAGTCAGCATAGTTAGTAGTTAGTAGAGTCAGTAGAGATAGGAGTTAGCATAGTTAGTTGTTAGTAGAGTCAGTAGTATGTATGTGTGTGTGTGTGTGTGTGTGTGTGTGTGTGTGTGTGTGTGTGTGTGTGTGTGTGTGTGTGTGTGTGTGTTACCTGTAGGAAGCCCATCAGGCCAAAGGAGATGTATACGAGGTAGAGCAGAACCATGAAGGGCTTCACATAGGTGTTGGTGATCCAGTCTCCATAGCAACGCTGCACGCAGCCTAGCAACAAGTGTGAGTCCTGGGGTCGCAGTTCAGAGATGGTGGTTGGGGTGTGTGTATTTGGAATGTGTGTGTGAGCATGTATGTGTGTAGTGTTGGGAGTGTGTGTGTGAGCGTGTGTAGTGTTAGGTGTATGGTCATGTGTGTGTGTGGTGTTGGGAGTGTGTGTGTGAGTGTGTGAGTGTGCAGGATTCGCTGTATGTGTGTAGGTGTGCGCAGCATTAGGTGTGTGTGTGTGTGTAGAGTTGGGTGTGTGTGAGTGAGTTTGTGAGTGTGTCTCGTCCTGGTAGCGTGTGTACATGAGACAACGGTACCAGCGTGGCTTGGTGTCCAGTGCTCCCTTCTTGGGGACGCGGCGACAGAAACACCCGTGTCTGTACCCTGTCTCCAGGTAACCTGTGGCAACCAGACAGGTGGCGTAGAAGGACAAGGTGTAAAGGTAACCAACGGTTACGCCCAATGCAGCACAGCGACAGAACAGCCGGACAGCCTCCAGGTTGGTCAGAGGAGACGCAGCCAGACCCAGAGACACCTGGGAACACACACACACGTAGAATGTATGCACACATGACTGTAAGTCGCTTTGGATAAAAGCGTCTGCTAAATGGCATATATTATTATTATTATTACATCGTTTCCATTGGCACTTTAAGTCAGGGTCAAATTCCAGCTGGGTCGGAGGAAACCCGGGCTAGCGCAGACAAGTTTCACAACTGGGGCCTGATTAGATTTGAGCTGGTGACACGGTTGATACTGTATGCAACCACCAGCTGATCACTGCTGAATGCGAACACGTCTGGGTTTATTCCTGTTAGCTTGCCTCAGTTTGTTGAGGTTAGCTAGCACATGGACAAGCAGCACTGCAGTAGCCAGGTATGACACCATAGCTGGATTCGTAATTTATTTTTGCACTACACAAACTTTCATGAGAACAGAGTCAGTCATGTTGTTTGGTTATCAGCCCTCAAATGCTAGCGAGCTAACATTAGCTAGCAGGTATTTTAGATAGGCGGGTCATTTTCATACATTATTGAAAGCTAGCTACCTAAACTAAATGACCAAAAGTATGTTTCCCTTCTCCTGAGAAAGCCTCCCCTTTTCTGTCATCGCTGTTCACTTCCTGTTGAAAGTGTGTGAGGGAAAATGTCTGTGTGTATCAGATTGTACACAGATCATATGTTTAGCATAAATGCTGCTTTTCTAACAACCAATTTGGCTGGGTTCATGCAAGTGACTGATTGATTGCTCATGGGAGGAATCCTCACAATCACTGTATAGGCAATTTGGCAGTACGCCAAGAACATTGGTCTGGGAACCAAAAGGGGTATCTCAGTTTCAAGGTCTCAGCTTGGAGAGAAGAAGCCTTGTGAGGTAGTGGTCATGCAGGAACCAATGTTAATGATGAATAATGAATAATGTATATCAAGCAAATATAGCTTGTCTGTGTAAACAGAATACAAGATAACTTAAGGGACCGCCCTGGAGGAACTTATGACCTGTACTGAATGTGCAGAGTTTGTTCTAACCTCTCCAGTTAACTGATAATAGAGAGTGATTTGCTTAATATTGACTTCAGGTTTCCCTGGTGTTGAATTTCCACCACACATCGAACAAGGGAGAGCTCGGTTTGTTGTTTTGGAAAGTTTTTAAAGTCTATTGAAAAAGATTGATTACTAGCTAGCTACCTCTTGAGTTTGGTTCCCGCGATGCGGTTGGCATCAGTTGCTGGGACCTCTACCATATATCCAGTGATCCTGCCTACCATGGCCGGGTCTGAGGAACCGTTTGGAGTAGCAGCTAGCCTAGCAGGGTTTTCTTGAGGGCTTGAACGCAGCCCGAGACACAGTTAGTCATTGTGGCTGGGACAGTGGATTGTCCCGGGCCTGTGGCTGTATAGATCCCTGCAGTTTGTTGTTGTTTTCAATCTTCCCTGCGACCTGAACTGTCTGGAACTATGAGGACTAACAGTGTAACCTACGTTGCTACAATGACAAAGACCAAATCCGGCGGGAGTACCGTTAAGGACAGTGGTGTCTATCACAGGTGAGGGATCTTTTAAACAAACAAAAATAGTTCTACAAGCAATTGTTACAACAAGAAAATAGCTTAAAGTGTTTTATCAAAATACTGGTGGAGTCAACGAAAAAAAGAATGGACGACTTGACAAGGTAGCTGTTCTGGAAAAAGCCAAGAACTTGAGAGGAACGTAGATCTTCCTCAACGAGGACTATCCTGAAGCTGTGCACCAGAAGAGGAAAGAACTCATCCCAGCTATGAAAGCTGCCGGAGCGCGTGGGGACTTTGCTTACATCTATGACAAGCTCATTGTCCCTGCTCCCTCCCAAAAGCCTGGAAGAGATGAGAGAGCCAAGACTATGGGTTCGTAGCTTCAACACCGCAGCACACACACACCAACGGATTACTAGATGGAAAAAGTATATTTTTCTCTCAGTTGAAGTCGGAAGTTTACAAACACCTTAGCCAAATACATTTACACCTTAGCCAAAGACATTTAAACTCTGTTTTTCACAATTCCTGACATTTAATCATAGTAAAGATTCCCTGTCTTAGGTCAGTTAGGATCACCACTTTATTTTAAGAATGTGAAGTGTCAGAATAAAAGTAGAGAGAATGGTTAATTTCAGCTTTTATTTATTTCATCACATTCCCATTGGGTCAGATGTTTACATACACTCAATTAGTATTTGGTAGCATTGCCTTTAAATTATTTAACTTGGGTCAAAAAAAAATTGGTAGCCTTCCACAAGCTTCCCACAATAAGTTGGGTGAATTTTGCCCATTCCACCTGACTGGTGTAACTGAGGTTTGAAGACCTCATTGATCGCACACACTTTTTCAGTTCTGCCCACAAATTTTCAATGGGATTGAGGTCAGGGCTTTGTGATGACCACTCCAATACCTTGACTTTGTTGTCCTTAAGCCATTTTGACACCACTTTGAAAGTATGCTTGGGGTCATTGTCCATACTGTGGATATAGACACTTTTGTGCCTGTTTCCTCCAGCATCACAAGGTCCTTTGCTGTTGTTCTGGGATTGATTTGCACTTTTCGCACCAAAGTACGTGCATCTGTAGGAGACAGAACGCGTCTCCTTCCTGAGCAGTATGACGGCTGCGTGGTCCCATGGTGTTTATACTTGCTTACTATTGTTTGTACATATGAATGTGGTACCAACAAGGCATTTAGAAATTACTCCCAAGGATGAACCAGATTTGTGGAGATCTAAAATTATTCTTGGCTGAATTATTTTGATTTTCCTATGATGTCAAGACAAGAGGCACTGAGTTTAAAGTTAGGCCTTGAAATATATCCACAGGTACACCTCCAATTCTAAAACCATGATAGAATTTTCTGGAATTTTCCAAGCTGTTTAAAGGCACAGTCAACTTAGTGTTTGTAAACTTCTGACCCACTGGAATATTGATACATTGAAATATAAGTGAAATAATCTGTCTGTAAACAATTGTTGGAAAAATTACTTGTGTCATGTAGATGTCGGTAACGACTTGCTAACACTATAGTTTGTTAACAAGAAATGTATGGAGTGGTTGAAAGACAAGTTTATTGACTCTAACCTAAGTCCGACTTCAACTGTATATCTCTGATAAACTACCCAGGAAAGGGCTGAAAATGTCAAGTGTTATTGAAGTGTTGTGGTTGCAGGTTCACTTGGCACATCGTAAGCATTTTCTTTAGGGGTGTTGCTATAGGCCATCAAGTGCTAACAGTCAGTATCTAAATAATGTATGTGAAATGCTTGATAGTGTATATGATGTAAACAGAGAGGTCTACATTATTGGAGACCTGAATATTGACTGGTTTTCATCAAGATGTCTGCTCACGAGGAAGCTTCTCACTGTAACTAGTGTCTGTAATCTGGTTCAGGTTATTAATCAACCTACCAGGGTGTTTTTCAAACACTACAGGATAAGATCATCCACATGTATCAATCACATGTTTACTAATACTGTAGAACTTTGTTCTGAAGCTGTATCCGTACCCATTGGATGCAGTGATCACAATATAGTGGCTATATCCACGGCTTTTGTGGAGCGATGGGTAACGATGCTTCGAGGGTGACTGTTGTTGATGTGTGCAGAGGGTCCCTGGTTCGCGCCCGGGTATGGGCGAGGGGACGGACGTAAAGTTGTACTGCCAAAGTTCCAACAGCTGGGCGAAAAAATAGTGTATAAGATTTTGCTGTGACACTTTTTGTGGATGTTAAAAATATTTGTTTGTCTGGTGTTCGTCTGGTGTCAGGACGAGCCTGCAGGAAGGATACCACATGAGGGAGGAGGATGTATTCCCTGTAGTCACAGAGTTGAGATTGCCTGCAATGACAACAAGCTCAGTTCGATAATGCTGTGACACACTGCCCCAGACCATGACGGACCCCAGCTCCAAATGGATCCCGCTCCAGAGGCCTCGGTGTAAAGCCACTCCAGACCATGACGGACCCTCCACCCTCCAAATGGATCCCGCTCCAGAGTACAGGCCTCGGTGTAAAGCTAATTCCTTCAATGATAAACGCAAATCTGACCATCACCCCTGTTGAGAAAAAAACGTGACTCGTCAGTGAAGAGCACTTTTTGCCAGTCCTGTCTGGTCCAGACAGGATAAGACGGGGGCATTGTTCCATGATCTCGCCATCACGGTTGACAACTCCATTGTGTCCTCCTCCCAGAGCGCTAAGAACCTTGGCGTGATCCTGGACAACACCCTGTCGTTCTCAACTAACATCAAGGCGGTGGCCCGTTCCTGTAGGTTCATGCTCTACAACATCCGCAGAGTACGACCCTGCCTCACACAGGAAGCGGCGCAGGTCCTAATCCAGGCACTTGTCATCTCCTGTCTGGATTACTGCAACTCGCTGTTGGCTGGGCTCCCTGCCTGTGCCATTAAACCCCTACAACTCATCCAGAACGCCGCAGCCCGTCTGGTGTTCAACCTTCCCAAGTTCTCTCACGTCACCCCGCTCCTCCGCTCTCTCCACTGGCTTCCAGTTGAAGCTCGCATCCGCTACAAGACCATGGTGCTTGCCTACGGAGCTGTGAGGGGAACGGCACCTCAGTACCTCCAGGCTCTGATCAGGCCCTACACCCAAACAAGGGCACTGCGTTCATCCACCTCTGGCCTGCTCGCCTCCCTACCACTGAGGAAGTACAGTTCCCGCTCAGCCCAGTCAAAACTGTTCGCTGCTCTGGCCCCCCAATGGTGGAACAAACTCCCTCACGACGCCAGGACAGCGGAGTCAATCACCACCTTCCGGAGACACCTGAAACCCCACCTCTTTAAGGAATACCTAGGATAGGATAAAGTAATCCTTCTCACCCCCCCCTTAAAAGATTTAGATGCACTATTGTAAAGTGGCTGCTCCACTGGATGTCATAAGGTGAACGCACCAATTTGTAAGTCGCTCTGGATAAGAGCGTCTGCTAAATGACTTAAATGTAAATGTAATGTAAATGTCCAGCGATGGTGGATTTGTGCCCATAGGCGACGTTGTTGCCGGTGATGTCTGGTGAGGACCTGCCTTACAACAGGCATACAAGCCTTCAGTCCAGCCTCTCTCAGCCAGTTGTTGTTTACATCCTGTACCTGTCCCGCCGGTGTGATGTTCGGATTCACCGATCCTGTGCAGGTTTTGTTACACGTGGTCTGGCATTGCGAGGACGATCAGCTGTCCATCCTGTCTCCCTGTAGCACTGTCTTAGGCATCTCACAGTACGGACATTGCAATTTATTGGCCTGGTCACATCTGCCCGTCCTCATGGCTCCTTGCACCGTGCCTAAGGCACATTCACACAGATGAGCAATGACACTAGGCATCTTTCTTTTTGTGTTTTTCAGAGTCAGTAGAAAGGCCTCTTTAGTGTCCTAAGTTTTCATAACTGTGACCTTAATTGCCTACCGTCTGTAAGCTGTTAATGTCTTAATAACCATTCCACAGGTGTATGTTCATTCATTGTTTATTTGCCTTTCTTCATTGAACAAGCATGGGAAACAGTGTTTAAACCCTTTACAATGAAGATCTGTGAAGTTATTTGTATGTTTAGGAATTATCTTTGAAAGACAGGGTCCTGAAAAAGGGATGTTTATTTTTTTGCTGAGTTTATAACAGACTCCACTCTTCTGGGAAAGCGTTCCACCAGAAGTTGGAACACTGCCCAGGGACTTGCTTCCATTCAGTCACAAGAGCATTGGTCAGGTTGGGTACTGATGTTGGGCGATTAGGCCTCGCTCGCAGTTGGCATTCCTATTCATACCAAAGGTATTAAATGGGATTGAGGTCAGGGCTCTGTGCAGGCCAGTGAAGTTCTTCCACACCGATCTCGACACACTGTTTCTGTATGGACCTTGCTTTGTGCACGGGGGCATTGTCATGAAACAGGAAAGGGCCTTCTCCAAACTATTGCCACTAAGTTGGAAGCACATAATCGTCTAGAATGCTGTAGCATTAAGATTTCCCTTCACTGGAACTAAGGGGCCTAGCCCGAACCATGAAAAACAGCCACAGACCAGCCACAGACCTTCTCCACAAAACTTTACAGTTGGCAATATGCATTGGGGCAGGTACAGTTCTCCTGGCATCAGGAGAAACAAACCAAGATTTGTCCATCGCACTGCCAGAGGGTGAAGCATAATTCATCACTCTAAAGAAGTGTTTCCACTGCTCAATAGTTCAATGGCAGCGATCTTTACATCAGAGGCAGTTTGGAACTTAGTAGTGAGTGCTGCAACCAAGGACAGACGATTTCTATGAGCTACGCTCTTCAGCACTCGACGGTCCAGTTCTAGCTAGCCAGCAAGCTAAACATCTGGCTAGTTGGCAGTGGCAGGAGGATGGGAGCAACATTAGTGGAGCTAATTAGTTAGTTAAGCTGCACAGTAATGTCTACCTATTAACATGACATCATTTCTAAATGCAATTTGAGCCAGAATATCAAGGCTATCTAGACCGCCAAGGCTATCTAGACCGCCAAGGCTATCTAGACCATCAAGGCTATCTAGACCATCAAGGCTATCTAGACCGCCAAGGCTATCTAGACCATCAAAGCCATCTAGACCATCAAGGCTATCTAGACCCACAAAGCCATCTAGACCCACAAGGCCATCTAGACTCACAAGGCCATCTAGATCCACAAGGACATCTGGACCCACAAGGCCATCTAAAACCCCAAGGCCATCTAGAACCCCAAGGCCAGCCAAACCATCAAGGCCATCTAGACTTCAAGGCCATCTGAACCCCAAGGCCATCTAGAACCCCAAGGCCAGCCAGACCATCAAGGCCATCTAGACCCCAAGGCCATCTAGAACCCCAAGGCCATCTAGACCCACAAGGCCATCTAGAGGCCAAGGCCAGCTAGACCACCAAGGCCATCTAGAACCCCAAGGCCATCTAGACCCACAAGGCCATCTAGAGGCCAAGGCCATCTAGAACCCCAAGGCCATCTAGACCCACAAGGCCATCTAGAACCCCAAGGCCATCTATACCCACAAGGCCATCTAGAACCCCAAGGCCAGCCAGACCATCAAGGCCATCTAGACCCCAAGGCCATTTAAAACCCCAAGGCCACCTAGAACACAAGGCCAGCTAGACCACCAAGGCCAGCCCACCAAGGCCAGCCCAACCCAGATTGAATTCAAGGCTTTAGCGTGTCACAGCTAGACAAACACAAAGACAAAGACAAACACACACATACTGACCTGATGTAGCAGTGTAGCTCCTGAGTAACGCAGCATGACATCAGAGAATACGCTAGCTACACGCTCCTTAACATGTTGGTCCTCACGTGTCCTTCTCCATGACGATAGCATCTCAAATGTGCCAAACAGTCCGTGACCTGGAGACAGACACACACAGAGATAAATGTGTTTTGTGTGTTTGTAGTGTTTGTGTATTCCTGGATACCAAGGAAAGCCAGACTTCCCTAAAAATGTTAGCAAATAAAAAGAAAATGTATTCAACATTTTTAACATGTATCTTTCATCTCTCGGCAATTCTAAATGTTCCTTCAATTCGCAAGAGGCTGATCGTATGTCACTGTATAAAGCATCCGAGTGAGCAAATCAGAGCTCCTCTCTTTCAGAAAGTGTAGCCCATGTATCTGATGCTGTCTGGTCAAAAAGAGTATGACATTGTTACCACAATTGGCCTAGCGTCGTCCGGGTTAGGGAGGGTTTGGCCGGTAGGGAAATTCTTGTCTCATCGTGCACCAGCGACTCCTGTGGCGGCCTGGACACAGTGCGCGCTAACCAAGATTGCCAGGTGCACAGTGTTTCCTCCGACACATTGGTGCGGCTGGCTTCCGGTTGGATGGTGCTGTGTTAAGAAGCAGTGCGGCATGGTTGGGTTGTGTATCGGAGGACGCATGACTTTCAACCTTCGTCTCTCCCGAGCCCGTACGGGAGTTGTAGCGATGAGACAAGATAGTAGCTACTAAACAATTGGATACCACGAAATTGGGGAGAAAAAGGGGTAAAAAAAACATTAACAATGAGACGGCCTATAGGGAGGAGGTCAGAGAACTGGCAGTGTGGTGCCAGGACAACAAAACCTTTTCCCTCTCAGGAGACTGAAAAGATTTGGCATGGGTCCCCAGATCCTCAAAAGGTTCTACAGCTGCACCATCGAGAGCATGCTGACCGGTTGCATCACCTCCTGGTATGGCAACTGCTCGGCATCTGACCGTAAGGCGCTACAGAGGGTAGGGAGAATGGCCCAGTACATCACTGGGGCCAAGATTCCTGCCATCCAGGAGATACAGTGGGGCAAAAAAGTATTTAGTCAGCCACCAATTGTGCATGTTTTCCCACTTAAAAAGATGAGAGAGGCCTGTAATTTTCATCATAGGTACACTTCAACTATGACGGACAAAATTAGAAAGAAAAATCCAGAAAATCACATTGCAGGATTTTTAATGAATTTACTTGCAAATTATGGTGGAAAATAACTATTTGGTCAATAACAAAAGTTTATCTCAATACTTTGTTATATACCCTTTGTTGGCAATGACAGAGGTCAAACCTTTTCTGTAAGTCTTCACAAGGTTTTGACACACTGTTGCTGGTATTTTGGCCCATTCCTCCATGCAGATCTCCTCTAGAGCAGTGATGTTTTGGGGCTGTTGCTGGGCAATACGGACTTTCAACTCCCTTCAAAGATTTTCTATGGGGTTGAGATCTGGAGACTGGCTAGGCCTCTCCAGGACCTTGAAATGCTTCTTACGAAGCCACTCCTTCGTTGCCCGGGCGGTGTGTTTGGGATCATTATCATGCTGAAAGACCCAGCCACGTTTCATCTTCAATGCCCTTGCTGATGGAAGGAGGTTTTCACTCAAAATCTCACAATACATGGCCCCATTCATTCTTTCCTTTACACGGATCAGTCGTCCTGGTCCCTTTGCAGAAAAACAGCCCCAAAGCATGATGTTTCCACCCCCATGCTTCACAGTAGGTATGGTGTTCTTTGGATGCAACTCAGCAGTCTTTTTCCTCTAAACACGACGAGTTGAGTTTTTACCAAAAAGTAATATTTTGGTTTCATCTGACCATACGACATTCTCCAAATCTTCTTCTGGATCATCCAAATGCTCTCTAGCAAACTTCAGACGGGCCTGGACATGTACTGGCTTAAGCAGGGGGACACGTCTGGCACTGCAGGATTTGAGTCCCTGGCTGCGTAGTGTGTTACTGATGGTAGGCTTTGTTACTTTGGACCCAGCTCTCTGCAGGTCATTCACTAGGTCCCCCCGTGTGGTTCTGGGATTTTTGCTCACCGTTCTTGTGATGATCTCACCCTGTGGGGTCAAAATTTTGTGTGGATCTTGTGTGAACTCTTTATCCACATTATATCAGGGAGTGTAAAGCCATAACACGTGTTTTTCCCGGAGTAGGCTATAATCGATAATGTCAAAAGCTGCACTGAAGTCTAACAAGACAGCCCCCCCAATCATTTTATCATCAATTTCTCTAAGTCAATCATCAGTCATTTGTGTAAGTGTTGTGCTTCTTAAGTGTCCTTCCCTATAAGTCATTACACACCACAGACCAGCAGCATCTGGTTGCTCCTCATTACACACCACAGACCAGCAGCGTCTGGTTGCTCCTCATTACACACCACAGACCAGCAGCGTCTGGTTGCTCCTCATTACACACCACAGACCAGCAGCATCTGGTTGCTCCTCATTACACACCACAGACCAGCAGCGTCTGGTTGCTCCTCATTACACACCACAGACCAGCAGCATCTGGTTGCTCCTCATTACACACCACAGACCAGCAGCGTCTGGTTGCTCCTCATTACTCACCACAGACCAGCAAATATTATTTACATCATCAACATATGAATCACTACACAACTTCTTTTATGATCTCTTGTACACTATATTAGGCCCAGCCTTTGGAACTTTGGTTTTCCTATATATGTCTAATACATTGTGATCACTACATCCTATGGATTTGGATAGCCCAGTTGACAAATTATTACAAACAGTAACCAGCCAAGCAGAAGCGTTACAAAACTCAGAAATAGAGATAAAATGAATCCCTTACCTTTGATGATCTTCATATGGTGGCACTCAGAAGACATTCATTTACTCAATAAATGTTCCTTTTGTTCGATGAAGTCTCTTTATATCCAGAAACCTCTGTTTTGTTAGCGCGTTTTCTTCAGTAATCCACAGGCTCAAACGCAGTCAAAACAATCAGACAAAAAATACAACTTGTATCCGTAAAGTTCATAGAAACATGTCAAACGATGTTTATATTCAATCCTCAGGTTGTTTTTTAGCCCAAATGATCTATAATATTTCAACCGTCAATAGAAAAGGTAAACAAGAAATGCACTTGCACATGAAAAAGCTCTGCCACACGGTAGGGTCCACTCGTTCAGACTGGTCTTACTTCCTCATTTATAATAATACAAGCCTGAAACGATTGCTAAAGACTGTTGCCATCTAGTGGTGAATGCACCAATTTGTAAGTCGCTCTGGATAAGAGCGTCTGCTAAGTGACTTAAATGTAAATGTAAATGTAAATGTAGTGGAAGGCATAGGAACTGCAAATGGAGTCAATGGATACTGTAATGGCATTGAATAGAAAACTACAAAACCCCCAAAAACTACTTCCTGAATGGATTTTTCTCAGGTTTTTGTCTGCTAAATCAGTTTTGTTTTACTCACAGACACTATTTTAACAGTTTTGGAAACTTTAGAGTGTTTTCCATTAAAATATACCAGTTATATGCATATCATATCTTCTGGGCCCGAGTAGCAGGCCGTTTAATTTGGGTATGCTTTTCATCCAAAATTCCGAATGTTGCCCCCTACCCTAGAGAAGTTAAGAGGGTGTGAACAATGCTGAATGAGAGCTCTCCAGAAGCTGTCCCAAAAATATTCAAGGGCCATTTTCTCAAAAGTGGGGTAAGAAGTTCATCAACTTTCAAAGCAGAATTACTTTCCCATTGTTCCTCAACTGTAGAGTATGATATACCATTTTGTAGCTGAGTCTCTACTGTTATCCAATGTAAAAGAAAACACCATTTGAAATGTTCCTACATAAGACTGAATCGAGCCCATCGGTCACATATGGCTTTTATCCTGGCTTGGCTTCCCCAGTGATTTTACCCACGCACTGCTACTGTGTGTGTGTGCTGGGGGAGGTGTGTGTGTGGGGGAGGGGTGGGGGGGGCAGATGGCTTTCACCTCTGTGGTTGCCATGGCACCTGTGACTCATCAGTGACACTGACCCCCTCCTCCTGTGAAGTTCTGAGATAATCTATTTTCTGTGTGTGTGTGTGTGTGTGTGTGTGTGTGTGTGTGTGTGTGTGTGTGTGTGTGTGTGTGTGTGTGTGTGTGTGTGTGTGTGTGTGTGTGTGTGTGTGTGTGTGTGTGTGTGTGTGTGTGTAGGATTATGATAATGCTTTTTACTACTACAAATCTAGGTGACCTATCAGACATTATCCTGTTTCTGACCGTCCTATCAGACATTATCCTGTCTCTGACCATCCTATCAGACATTATTCTGTCTCTGACCGTCCTATCAGACATTATTCTGTCTCTGACCGTCCTATCAGACATTATTCTGTCTCTGACCATCCTATCAGACATTATCCTGTCTCTGACCGTCCTATCAACATTATTCTGTCTCTGACCGTCCTATCAGACATTATCCTGTCTCTGACCGTCCTATCAGACATTATCCTGTCTCTGACCGTCCTATCAGACATTATTCTGTCTCTGACCATCCTATCAGACATTATTCTGTCTCTGACCATCCTATCAGACATTATCCTGTCTCTGACCATCCTATCAGACATTATTCTGTCTCTGACCGTCCTATCAGACATTATCCTGTCTCTGACCATCCTATCAGACATTATCCTGTCTCTGACCATCCTATCAGACATTATCCTGTCTCTGACCGTCCTATCAGACATTATTCTGTCTCTGACCATCCTATCAGACATTATTCTGTCTCTGACCGTCCTATCAGACATTATTCTGTCTCTGACCGTCCTATCAGACATTATTCTGTCTCTGACCATCCTATCAGACATTATTCTGTGTCTGACCGTCCTATCAGACATTATCCTGTCTCTGACCATCCTATCAGACATTATTCTGTCTCTGACCATCCTATCAGACATTATCCTGTCTCTGACCGTCCTATCAGACATTATTCTGTCTCTGACCATCCTATCAGACATTATCCTGTCTCTGACCGTCCTATCAGACATTATCCTGTCTCTGACCATCCTATCAGACATTATCCTGTCTCTGACCATCCTATCAGACATTATTCTGTCTCTGACCATCCTATCAGACATTATCCTGTCTCTGACCGTCCTATCAGACATTATTCTGTCTCTGACCATCCTATCAGACATTATTCTGTCTCTGACCGTCCTATCAGACATTATTCTGTCTCTGACCGTCCTATCAGACATTATTCTGTGTCTGACCGTCCTATCAGACATTATTCTGTGTCTGACCATCCTATCAGACATTATTCTGTCTCTGACCATCCTATCAGACATTATCCTGTGTGGCTCAGTTGGTAGACCATGCCGCTTGGAAAGACAATATTGTGGATTTGATACCTACTGGAGCCACCCATATGAAAATGTATGCACACACTACTGGCACTTTGGATAAAAATCAGAGAGAGACAGGGGAGCAAGGGAGAGGAGAGGTGGACGAAAGGGAGAGTAGTGGGAAGTAGACTGCCTGGGGACTTAGATTCGCTGTAGTCTGAACCTCTCCCTCTCTCCAAGAGCTGTGTATTGTAAAGGAGTACAGTAAGTGTTTGTTGGGAGGTGCTCAGGGGTTGAAGGGACTGGAAGCTTCCATCGTCACAATGTATTCATAGGGTTAGACAAAAACTAAACATCCTCTGTCTCTCTCTATATTTATCAGGAATACAGTCTATGTTTGAGACAGACAGACACACACACGCACAAACACACATATACAAGCACATGCTCACTGTAATTAGTGTCATGTGTGGGAGGAGAGCTGCTGTTGGGACTGAAATAACAGAGGACATACGGAGAGCGAGAGAGAAAGAGAAAGAGAGAGTAAAGACATACACCAACAGCTTAAGTGGGGTCTGGGAAAAGAATGTAAAAAAATAGAGATGAAGAGAGAGAGAGGGAGAGATAAGGAGAGAGAAAGATAAGGAGATAGAGAGAGATTATAAGAGAGAGAAAGAGAGATGGGGGAGAGAGAGAGGGAGAGATAAGGAGAGAAAGAGAGAAAGAGAGATGAGAGAGAGAGAGAGAGAGAGAGAGAGAGAGAGAGAGATGAGAGATGAGAGAGAGAGAGAGATGAGGAGAGAGAGAGAGAGCGATAAGGAGAGAGAGAGATGATAGAGAGAAAGAGAGATGAGGAGAGAGAGAGAGATAAAGAGAGAGAGATGATGATAGAGAAAGAGAGATGAGAGAGAGAGAGATGATGATAGAGAAAGAGAGATTAGAGAAAGAGAGATGAGAGAGAGAGAGAGAGAGAGAGAGAGAGAGAGAGAGAGAGAGAGAGAGAGAGAGAGAGAGAGATAAGGAGAGAGAGAGATGATGATAGATAGAGAGAAAGAGAGATGAGGAGAGAGAGAAAGAGAGATGAGGAGAGAGAGAAAGAGAGATGAGGAGAGAGAGAGATAAAGAGAGAGAGATAAAGAGAGAGAGATGATAGAGAGAAAGAGAGATGGGAGAGAGAGTCACACCCTGATCTGTTTCACCTGTTTTTGTGCTTGTCTCCACCCCCCTCCAGGTGTCGCCCATCTTCCTCATTATCCACTGTGTATTTATACCTGTGTTCTCTGTTGCCAGTTTGTCTTGTCTTGTCAGATCATACCAGCTTGTTTTTCCATCTCCCTGCTTTCTCAAGTTCTGTTACCTAGTTTCCTCGGTTCTGACCATTCTGCCTGCACTGAACCCCAGCCTGCCTGCCACTCTGTATCTCCCTGACTATGACCCGTTTACGAACCTCTGCCTGTCCTGACCCCCAGCCTGCCTGCTACTCTGACCCGTTTACAAACCTCGGCCTGTCCTGACCCCCAGCCGGCCTGAGGTTCTGTACCTTATTGACTCTGACCAGTTTACAAACCTCTGCCTGTCCTGACCCCCAGCCTGCCTGCCACTCTGACCCGTTTACGAACCTCTGCCTGTCCTGACCCCCAGCCTGCCTGCCACTCTGACCCGTTTACAAACCTCTGCCTGTCCTGACCCCCAGCCTGCCTGCTGTTCTGTACCTTATTGACTCTGCCCTGGATTATAGACCTCTGCCTGCCATGTCTTTTGCCTGACCCCTGTTTGGGTCAATATACATCTGTTACTCTAGCTGTCTGCATCTTGGTCTTATCCTGACTACTGATAGATAGATAGATAGATAGATAGATAGATAGATAGATAGATAGATAGATAGATAGATAGATAGATAGATAGATAGATAGATAGATAGATAGATAGATAGATAGATAGATAGATAGATAGATAGATAGATAGATAGATAGATAGATAGAGAGAGAGAGAGAGAGAGAGAGAGAGAGAGAGAGAGAGAGAGAGAGAGAGAGAGAGAGAGAGAGAGAGAGAGGGAGAGAGAGAGAGAGAAAGAGAGAAAGAGAGAAAGAGAGAGAGAGAGAGAGAGAAAGAGAGAGAGACCCCCAGGTAGGTAGGTAGGTAGTTATAACTCAACCAGCACTATATATATATATATATATATATATATATATATATACACTGCTCAAAAAAATTAAGGGAACACTTAAACAACACAATGCAACTCCAAGTCAATCACACCTCTGTAAAATCAAACTGTCCACTGTCTACAAACAGGCTCTCAAAGTGCATGATAGGAAGCCCAATAGCCATAATCACTGTTACATCCTCAGAAAGCATGAGCTCTTGAGTTGGGAAAATCTTGTGCAATACACTGACGCATGTCTTGTATTCAAGATCCTTAATGGCCTGGCTCCCCCTCCAATCAGTAGTTTTGTTAAACAGAAAACCCAAACATATGGCAGCAGATCCACAAGGTCTGTCATGAGAGGTGACTGTATAGTTCCCCTAAGGAAAAGTGTAACGTCGTTCGTATGTTGAAGAAAGAGAGTCGGACCGAAATGCAGCGTGTTGGTTACTCATGACTTTAATGAAAGAAACGCGGTACATGAAGATAACTGATACTAAATACAAAAAACAACAAAACGGAGCGAGAAACTATTACAGCCTATCTGGTGACCACAACACAGAGACAGGAACAATCACCCACGAAATACAAAGCGAAACTAAGGCTGCCTAAATACGGTTCCCAATCCAAGACAACGAGAATCACCTGACTCTGATTAGGAATCGCCTCAGGCAGCCAAGCCTATACCACACCCCTAAACAGCCGCGATCCCAAATAATACAAACCCCAATACGAAAAACAACATATAAACCCATGTCACACCCTGGCCTACCCAAACATATAACAAAAACACAAAATACAATGACCAAGGCGTGACAAAAAGCACCTTTAGTAAATCTGCATTCTCTGTGAGAGCTTCCCATGTCTGGAATACACTGCCATCAGACACACATAACTGCACCACATATCACACTTTCACAAAATGCTTGAAGACCTGGCTAAAGGTCAATCAGATTTGTGAACATGGTCCCTAGTTGTGTGTCGCCACTTTCCATGTTATCTGTTGTCTGTAGCTTGTGAGGTGTGGAAACACTTTGTTGCTTTTATGAATTTTGTCTTGCTGCTGTTTGTTCTATGTTGCTCTGTCTGTATGCTACGTCTTGCTTGTCCTATGTTGCTCTGTCTGTATGCTATGTCTTGCTTGTCCTATGTTGCTATGTCTTGCTTGTTCTATGGTGCTATTGTCTATATTGTAATTGTTTTAATAACCTGCCCAGGGACTGCGGTTGAAAATTAGCCGGCTGGCTAAAACCGGCACTTTTACTGAAACGTTGATTAATGTGCACTGTCCCTGTAAAAATAAAATAAACTAAACTAAAGCTGTCATATCTGTTCCGCCCGCTAGGGACGTTTTCCTTTATGACGTAGATTGTAATCAAGTTATGATTTAATTATGTGTATGTGTAACTCTGTGTGATTAGTTAGGTATTTAGTAAATAAATCATTAAGCCCAATTTTGTATTGCTGATTCAACTTGTTAGCCGGGGTTTGTGCAGATAACCATGAATTTACAACTTTCAGATGAGACTGAATTAAGATGGCGATTGATATTGACTGCTATTGATGTAAAGATAACAGCTCTATAAATATTATTTCGTGGTGCCACGGCTGTCTATATTTAATTACATTTACATGATTAGCTCAATCAGGTGATATTAATTACGGATTAATTATTTAATTATTTTATAGAACAGCATGTCATATCACTTAATCCGGCATAGCCAAAGACACAACAGTATATATATATATATATTATTTTTTTCACCTTTACTTAACCAGGTAGGCTAGTTGAGAACAAGTTCTCATTTACAATTGCGACCTGGCCAAGATAAAGGAAAGCAGTGCGGCACAAACAACAACACAGAGTTACACATGGAATAAACAAAACATACAGTCAATAACACAATAAACAAATATATACAGTGTGGGCAAATGTAGCAAGATTAGGGAGGTAAGGTAATAAATAGGCCATAGTGGTGAAATAATTACAATTTAGCATTAACACGAGTGATAGATGTGCAGATGATGATGTGCAAGTAGAGATACTGGGGTGCAAAAATAAATAACAATATGGGGATGAGGTAGTTGGGTGGACTATTTACAGATGGGCTATGTACAGGTGCAGTGATCGGTAAGAAGCTCTGACAGCTGGTGCTTAAAGTTAGTGAGGGAGATATAAGTCTTCGGCTTCAGTGATTTTTGCAATTCATTCCAGTCATTGGCAGCAGAGAACTGGAAGGAAATATGGCCAAAGAAGGAATTGGCTTTGGTGATGACCAGTGAAATATACCTGTTGGAGCGTGTGCTACGGGTGGGTGCTGCTATGGTGACCAGTGAGCTGAGATAAGGCAGGGCTTCATCTAGCAAAGATTTATAGATGAACTGAAGCCGGTGGGTTTGCATACAGGCTGCAATGGTGCGTAGGATATGGGGCACTGGTGACAAAACGGATGGCACTGTGATAGACTACATCCAATTTGCTGAGTAGAGAGTTGGAGGCTATTTTGTAAATTACATCGCTGAAGACATTCCAGCAGTATGAATGATACCCCCAGGTAGATAGGTAGTTATAACAAACCCAGCAGTATGAATGGTACCCCCAGGTAGAGGGGTAGTCATAACTCACCCAGCAGTATGAATGGTACCCCCAGGTAGATAGGTAGTCATAACTCACCCAGCAGTATGAATGGTACCCCCAGGTAGATATGTAGTTATAACTCACCCAGCAGTATGAATGGTACCCCAGGTAGAGGGGTAGTCATAACTCACCCAGCAGTATGAATGGTACCCCCAGGTAGATAGGTAGTTATAACTCACCCAGCAGTATGAATGGTACCCCAGGTAGATAGGTAGTTATAACTCACCCAGCAGTATGAATGGTACCCCCAGGTAGATAGGTAGTTATAACTCACCCAGCAGTATGAATGGTACCCCAGGTAGATAGGTAGTTATAACTCACCCAGCAGTATGAATGGTACCCCCAGGTAGATAGGTAGTTATAACTCACCCAGCAGTATGAATGATACCCCCAGGTAGATAGGTAGTTATAACTCACCCAGCAGTATGAATGGTACCCCCAGGTAGATAGGTAGTTATAACTCACCCAGCAGTATGAATGGTACCCCCAGGTAGATAGGTAGTTATAACAAACCCAGCAGTATGAATGGTACCCCCAGGTAGATAGGTAGTTATAACAAACCCAGCAGTATGAATGGTACCCCCAGGTAGATAGGTAGTTATAACAAACCCAGCAGTATGAATGGTACCCCCAGGTAGAGGGGTAGTCATAACTCACCCAGCAGTATGAATGGTACCCCAGGTAGAGGGGTAGTCATAACTCACCCAGCAGTATGAATGGTACCCCCAGGTAGATAGGTAGTTATAACTCACCCAGCAGTATGAATGGTACCCCAGGTAGATAGGTAGTTATAACTCACCCAGCAGTATGAATGGTACCCCAGGTAGATAGGTAGTTATAACTCACCCAGCAGTATGAATGGTACCCCAGGTAGATAGGTAGTTATAACTCACCCAGCAGTATGAATGGTACCCCCAGGTAGATAGGTAGTTATAACAAACCCAGCAGTATGAATGGTACCCCCAGGTAGATAGGTAGTTATAACTCACCCAGCAGTATGAATGATACCCCCAGGTAGATAGGTAGTTATAACTCACCCAGCAGTATGAATGGTACCCCCAGGTAGATAGGTAGTTATAACTCACGTGACAGTATGAATGGTACCCCCAGGTAGATAGGTAGTTATAACTCACCCAGCAGTATGAATGGTACCCCCAGGTAGATAGGTAGTTATAACAAACCCAGCAGTATGAATGGTACCCCCAGGTAGATAGGTAGTTATAACAAACCCAGCAGTATGAATGGTACCCCCAGGTAGATAGGTAGTTATAACAAACCCAGCAGTATGAATGGTACCCCCAGGTAGAGGGGTAGTCATAACTCACCCAGCAGTATGAATGGTACCCCAGGTAGAGGGGTAGTCATAACTCACCCAGCAGTATGAATGGTACCCCCAGGTAGGTTGAGTTGTAAGTGGTTCCAGTCAGGTTAAGGATGCCAGCAGCAGTGAGACCAGAGAGGGCGATAGACAGCAGAGCCAAAAGCCCCAGCCAGGGTTTAGCCCTCACACAGTCCCTCATAGAACAACAGCCCACGGCTAACACCAAACACACACATACACTGGCCAGCAGGGGGCGCCGAGCCAGCACTGACGACGCCTGGAAGTCTGTCCTGGGGGGAGAGAGGGCTGAGTTAGAGGGGTAGAGTGAAGAGAGAGACACACACACACACTCACAGATGCACACACACACCTTAGAGAGGATGAAGTGAAGGGGTATAAGCTCAGTTCAGGGTGTCCCGCCCCAAACCGGCCCAGCTCGCCACAGAACGCCTGCTCCCATTGGCTAGCCACCCTGTCTGTCAGGGCGCCGCGAGCCTGCAGGTAGTAGGTCAGCTGCAGAGCCCTAGCGCTCCGGACTCCCTGGCCTCGACCAGACACACCCCCAGGACCCTGTACTGCAGGCCCCGCCCCCCACGCCTGCACCTGGAAAAGAAGAAAGGCTGCATCTAAAGAAGGGAAAGGTCACCTGAGGGCGGTTGTCAGGGCCAGTAAAGGGTTGTTAGCAGAAGAAAGGTTGCAAAATTCACATAACTTTCCCAAAAAGGGATATCCTACGAAACAGGTTTGAGGAGTTAGCCAGGTACATTTCTATGGCAACAAGTCCTTCAGAACTATCCTGCTCGGGTGCAGGCTAATTCAGAGATAACTCCATTTATCCTGAATTAAGTGTTTGAGCCACGAGTTGAGGACCAATGAAATTAGATTCCCTTCCTGTCGCAAAGATGGTGTCATCGTCCCTTTCATTCGAGGTAAACTACTTATTCAGAATTGTATTAATCAAATGTTTTTTGGGGGTGTAAAAAAAGTAATTAAAATATGTATCACGACACATTTATTAGTAAGGAAAACATTTGCTTTCCAAACTGTATGTTTTTCTCACAATTATATTTTCAAATTTGTTAAAGGCAAACTAACAGCCGTAACCAACCATAGACATAGATAGCAGTTCCCTTTCAAGTCAGGACTGGCAGCTATTGCTAGTGTACCCATGAGTTTAACAGTGAAATTCTCAGGTTTAGAGGTTCCAAAACCCTTCTATGGATTATATGTCTATGGCCACAACACAACAAGCTGTTCCACAGATTGGAGGGATTGGTGTGCTTATCAATGCACAAGCAACTTTTATCCCACTCCTAAGACGGCAATAACATCAAGTAATAAATAAAAGCACTTCTGAAAGTCCATTTCACTCCACAACCTGCTGAATTTGCAAGATCATTTTCTTTCATTTTGATTTCGGCACAAATTAAAATGTGGCACACATCACCCATGGATTGATGTTTCAGCATCGTCTCAAAGAAGAGCGTTCGACTGGCCATGTGTGACATTAACGCAAAGTTACAAGCCTGCTAGATTCAGAGGCAGGAGGACGAACAATATCCACCATTGTAGTACTTGGATGGAATGTGAAGCTAACTGAAGCTGGTTAGCTTCAGAAAACCCTGAGTATCTCTCTCTTACTTTGTAGGATACCCCTCTGGTTGTCCAGAAATCCTGGTTGGAGGACTTATTTCCTGCTCATTCCCTTCTGATTCTGGAAATCTTCCAACTTGGATTTGAGGAAAACCTGGGAACTTTGTGGAAAGTTGCCAGAATTGTGCAACTCTAGTCTCAAATCAGACACTCATCCTAACAGGTGACCAATGAAAATACACAGTACACACCCCTCCTAACTGGTGACCAATGTAGGCCATCCGCCCATCAGCCAAACGTGTGATTGGGTAGCGCAGAGGAAGGGAAGAACGGTTAGCGAAGCGAGCTGATTGGCTGTCCTCCAGGGCTCGGATGATGTCATCGATGATGCAGGTATTCTTGTCGTCGAGAAGACAGAGGTGGGAGAAAGAGTAGTTGAACCCCAACACTGGAACCTGGAGCTGAACGACAGCACGATGGAGCTAAAGAGAGAGAAAATTCTTTATTTCTGTGTTTCTTTACCAATACATTCAATCAGTAGCGATATCACTGCCTTTACACAGGAAACAAGGCTGTTATTTTAGAACATGGAAGTACCTGTATGCATATAATATCCAGTGCAATCGGAGAGAGTATTAAGACCCCTAGACATGTTCCACATTTTATTATGTTACAGCCTTATTCTAAAGTTGATTAAATCGTTTTTTCCCCCATCATTAATCTACACACAATACCCCATTATGACATCACAACAACCCATAATGACATCACAACACCCCATAATGACATCACAATACCCCATAATGACATCACAATACCCCATAAAGCAAAAACAGGTTTTTAGAAACGTGTGCACCTTTATTAAAACTGAAATATCACATTTACATAAGTATTCAGACCCTTTACTTAGTACTTTGTTGAAGCACCTTTTGCAGCGATTACAGCCTTAAGTCTTATTTGGTATGACGCTACAAGCTTGGCACACCTGTATTTTGGGGATTTCTCCCATTCTTCTCTGCAGATCCTCTCAAGCTCTGTCAGGTTGGATAGGGAGCGTCGCAGCACAGCTATTTTCAGATCTCTCCAGAGATGTTCGATCAGGTTCAAGTCCGGGCACTGGCTTGGCCACTCAAGGACATTCAGAGACTTGTCCCAAAGCCGCTCCTGCATTGTCTTGGCTGTGTGCTTAGGGTCGTTGTCCTGTTGGAAGGTGAACCTTCACCCCATTCTGAGGTCCCGAGCGTTCTGGAGCAGGTTTTCATTGAGGATCTCTGTACTTTGCTCTGTTCATCTTTCCCTCATTCCTGACTAGTCTCCCAGTCCCTGCCGCTGAAAAACATCCCCACAGCATGATGCTGCCACCACCATGCTTCACCGTAGGGCTTCACCGTAGGGAAGGTGAAAGGTTTCCTCCAGAACTGACACTTGGCGTTCAGGCCAAAGAGTTCAATCTTGGTTTCATCAGACCACAGAATCTTGTTTCTCATGGTCAGTCTTTTAGGTGCATTTGGCAAACTCCAAGCAGGCTGTCATGTGCCTTTTAATGAGGAGTGGCTACCGTCTGGCTAATTGGTGGAGAGCTGCAGAGATGGTTATCCGTCTGGAAGTTTCTCCCATCTCCACAGAGGAACTCTGGAGCTATGTCAGAGTGACCATTGGGTTCTTGGTCACCTCCCTGACCAAGGCCCTTCTCCCACGAGTGCTCATTTTGGCCGGGCGGCCAGCTCTAGGAAGAGTCTTGGTGGTTCCAAACTTCTTCCATTTAAGAATGATGGAGGCCACTGTGTTCTTGGGGACCTTCAATGCTGCAGAAATATTTTGGTACTCTTCCCCAGATCTGTGCCTCAACACAATCCTGTCTCGGAGCTCTACGGACAATTCCTTTGACCTCATGGCTTGGTTTTTGCTCTGACATGCACTAGGAACTGTGGGACCTTATATAGTCAGGTGTCTGCCTTTCTAAGTCATGTCCAATCAATTGAATTTATCACAGGTGGACTACAAACCAGTTGTAGAAACATCACAAGGATGATCAATGGAATCAGGATGCACCGGAGCTCAATTTACAGTCTCATAGCAAAGGGTCAGAATACTTAAAGGTATTTCTGTTCATTTAAAAAATATATATATATATGCAAACATGTCTTAACTGTTTTTGCTCTGTCATTATGGGGTATTGTATGTAGATTGATGATGGAAAAAATGATTTAATACATATTATAACAAAGCTGTGATGTAACAAAATGTGAAAAGGGGAACGGGTCAGAATACTTTCCGAATGCACTGTATACACCTATACTGTAATCTACCTACTACCATATGTACCTGTATGTATATAATTATGTTCCTATAATTATACTGTTTGTATATGTCCAATAATACAGTACAAACACTGTATTGGGAGAAGTATCCACAGATTAGGAAGCATTCTGTTCTGTTTCCATGGCAAGAAGACAATAGGGATCATGTGCGTGGTTACAGTTACTAGGAAACAGCGATACCATTCACAGTGTGTGGGCGGAGTTATCACACACCTTGGAATGCTGCATCTACCAGCGCTTGTGTGTGTTTACGGTCACTAGACTACCCATTAAATGCCATACCTCACTCTCAACAACAGAGCTTTAAACCCTAACATTGATCAATATTGGAAATAAGTGTTGTTACTGACTGGATATAAATCAAATCAAATTGTATTTGTCATATGCGCCAAATACAACAGGTGTAGTAGACCTTACAGTGAAATGCTTACTTACAAGCCCTTAACCAACAATAGAGATTTAAGAAAATACCTAAAAAAAAGTAAGAGATAAGAAAAACAAATAATTAAAAGAGCAGCAGTAAATAACAATAGCGGGGATATATACAGGGGGTACCGGTGTCGGGGTAATATGTACGTGTAGGGAGAGTTAAAATGACTATGCATAGATAATAACAGAGTAGCAGCAGCGTAGAAGAGGGGGGGGGGATGCAAATAGTCTGGGTAGCCATTTGATTAGCTGTTCAGGAGTCCTATGGCTTGGGGTAGAATCTGTTTAGAAGCCTCTAGGACCAAGACTTGGCGCTCCGGTACCGCTTGCCGTGCGGTAGCAGAGAGAACAGTCTATGACTAGGGTAGCTGGAGTCTGACCATTTTTATGGCCTTCTTCTGACACCGCCTGGTATAGAGGTCCTGGATGGCAGGAAGCTTGGCCCCGGTGATGTACTGGGCCGTACACACTACCCTCTGTAGTGCCTTGAGGTCGGAAGCCGAGCAGTTGCCATACCAGGCAGTGATGCAACCCGTCAGGATGCTCTCGATGGTGCAGCTGTAAAAACTTTTCAGGATCTGAGGACCCATGTCAAATCTTTTCAATCTCCTGATGGGGAATAGGTTTTGTCATGCCCTCTTCACGACTGTCTTGGTGTGCTTTGACCATGTTAATTTGTTGGTGATGTGGACACCAAGGATCTTTAGCCCTCAACCTGCTCCACTACAGCCTCGTCGATGTGAATGGGGGCGTGCTCGGTCCTCCTTTTCCTGTAGTCCACAATCATCTCCTTTGTCTTGATCACGTTGAGGGAACGGGTGTTATCCTGGCACCACACGGTCAGGTCTCTGACCTCCTCCCTATAGGCTGTCTCATTATTGTCGGTGATCAGGCCTACCACTGCTGTGTCATCGGCAAAATTAATGATGGTTTTGGAGTCATGTCTGGCTGTGCAGCCATGAGTGAACAGGGAGTAAAGGAGGGGACTGAGCACGCACTCCTGAGGGGCCCCCGTGTTAAGGATCAGCATGGCGGATGTGTTGTTACCTACTCTTACCACCTGGGGGAGGCTAATCAGGAAGTCCAGGATCCAGTTGTAGAAGGAGGTGTTTAGTCCCAGGATCCTTAGCTTATTGGTGAGTTTTGAGGGGACTATGTTGTTGAACACTGAGCTGTTGTCAATGAATAGCATTCTCACGTATGTGTTCCTTTTGACCAGGTGGGAAAGGGCAGTGTGGAGTGCAATAGAGATTGTATCATCTGTGGATCTGTTGGTGCGGTATGCAAATTGGAGTAGGTCTAGGGTTTCTGGGATAATGGTGTTGATGTGAGCCATGACCAGCCTTTCAAAGCATTTCATGGCTACAGATGTGAGTGCTACGGGTAAGTAGTCATTTAGGCAGGTTACCGTAATGTTCTTGGGCACAGGGATTATTGTATTCTGTTTGAACATGTTGGCATTACAGACTCAGACAGGGAGAGGTTGAAAATGACAGTGAAGACACTTGCCAGTTGGTCAGCGCATGCTCGGAGTACACGTCCTGCTAAGCCTTCTGGCCCTGCGGCCTTGTGAATGTTGACCTGTTTAAAGGTCTTACTCACATCGGCCGTGGAGAGCGTGATCACGTCGTCCAGAACAGCTGATGTTCTCATGCATGTTAAAGTGTTACTTGCCTTGAAGCGAGCATAGAGGTTACTTAGCTTGTCTGGTAGGCTCGTGTCACTTGGCAGGCCTCGCGGCTGTGCTTCCCTTTGTGGTCTGATAGTTTGCGAGCCCTGCCACATCCGAAGAGCGTCGGAACCGGTGTAGTACAATTCGATCTTAGTTCTGTATTGAGGCATTACCTCTTTGACAGTTCGTCGGAGGGCATAGCGGGATTTCTTATAAGCTTCCGGGTTAGAGACCCGCTCCTTGAAAGCGGCAGCTCTACCCTTTAGCTTAGTGTGAATGTTGCCTGTTATCCATGGCTTCTGGTCGGGGTATGCATGTACGGTCACTGAGGGGATGACGTGCTCGATGCACTTATTGATAAAGCCAGTGACTGATGTGATGTACTCCTCAATGCCATCGGAAGAATCCCGGAACATATTCCAGGCTGTGCCGCAAAACAGTCATGTTGTTTAGCATCTGCTTCATCTGACCACTTTTTTATAGACTGAGTTGCTGGTGCTTCCTGCTTACATTTTTGCTTGTAAGTAGGAATCAGGGGGATAGAATTGTGGTCAGATTTGCCAAGTGTGAGGGAGAGCTTTGTACACGTCTCTGTATGTGGAGTAAAGGTGGTCTAGAGTTTTTCCCCTCTGGTTGCACATTTAACATGCTGATAGAAACGAGGTAAAACTGATTTAAGTTTCCCTGCATTAATGTCCCCGGCCACTAGGAGTGCAGCCTCTGGATGGTAGGGGTCAAGTGCTGGTTAAGTTGAGGGGAGGAGGATTATTTAAGATATTGATTGAAGGTAGGGTTTCAGATGCTTTCGGAAGATGTTCCACTGTTCTAGCTTCAGGGGGAAGCTGGTTCCATCATTGGGGTGCCAAGACAGAGAAGAGCTTGGACTGGGCAAATATTGCCCTCCCCCAAGAGACCTGAGGTGGTAGAATGAAGTGCTTGGGTTGGGGTGTAGGGTTTGAGCACAGTCTGAAGGTAGGGAGGGGCAGTTCCACTTGCTCTTCCGTAGGTAAGCACCATTGTCTTGTAGTGGATGCGAGCTTCGACTGGAAGCCAGTGGAGTGTGCAGATGAGTGGGGTGACATGAGAGAACTTGGGAAGGCTGTAAACCAGGAGGGCTGCAGCGTTCTGGATTAGTTGCAGGGGTTTGATGGCACAAACGGGGAGCCCTGACAACAGCGAGTTGCAGTAGTCCTGTCGGGAGGTGACAAGTGCCTAGATTAGGACCTGCACTGCTTCCTGTGTGAGGTAGGGTCGTACTTTACGGATTTACATTTATATTTAAGTCATTTAGCAGACCCTCTTATCCAGAGCGACTTACAAATTGGTGCATTCACCTTATGACATCCAGTGGAACAGTCACTTTACAATAGTGCATCTAAATCTTAAAGGGGGGGGGGGGGGGGTGAGAGGGATTACTTATCCTATCCTAGGTATTCCTTAAAGAGGTGGGGTTTCAGGTGTCTCCGGAAGGTGGTGATTGACTCCGCTGTCCTGGCGTCGTGAGGGAGTTTGTTCCACCATTGGGGGGGCCAGAGCAGCGAACAGTTTTGACTGGGCTGAGCGGGAACTGTACTTCCTCAGTGGTAGGGAGGCGAGCAGGCCAGAGGTGGATGAACGCAGTGCCCTTGTTTGGGTGTAGGGCCTGATCAGATGTTGTAGAGCCTGAACCTGCAGGAGTGGGTCACTGCTTTGATGTTTACAGAGAATGACAGGGTGTTGTCCAGGGTCACGCCAAGGTTCTTTACACTCTGGGAGGGCGACACTGGAGTTGTCAACTGTGATGGAGAGGAAGAGCAGTTCCGTCTTGTTGAGCTTGAGGTGGTGGGCCGACATCCAAGTTGAGATATCTGCCAGGCACACAGAGACGCGTGTTGCCAACTGGGTTTCAGAAGGGGGGGAAGGAGAAAAGTAGTGTCATCCGCATAGCAATGATAGGAGAGACCATGTGAGGATATGACAGAGCCGGATGACTTGGTGTATAAAGAGAAGATGAGGGGACACCATTAGTCCTCTCCACATCACCTGGTCAGAGCAGCCTGCCAGGTAGGATGCATTCCAAGACTGTGCAGAGCCTGAGACGCCCAGCCCTGACGGTGTCGAAGACAGGGGATAGATCTAGGAGGATGAGAGCAAAGGAGAAAGAGTCCGCTTTGGCAGTGTGGAGAGCCTCCATGACAGAGATAAGTCTCGGTTGAGTGACCCGTTTTGAAGCCTGACTGGTTAGGGTCTAGAATATTGTTCTGAGTGAGATAAAAAGAGAGTTGATCACCAATAGCACACGCAAGTGTTTTGGAAAGAAAAGAAAGAAGGGATACAGGTCTATAGTTTTGGACGTCAGATGAGTCGAGTGTTTCTTGAGGAGGGGAGCAACTCGGGCCATTTTGAAGTCAAAGGACGCAGCCAGTGGTCAGGGATGGATTGATGAGTGAAGTGAGGAATGGGAGAAGGTCTCCAAAGATGGTCGGGAGAAGGGGATGGGGTCGAGCGAGGGGAGAGAGAGGAGAAAGAGGTCAAGGCGTAGGGTAGTGCTATGTGAGGGAGACCAGTGGACTCAATAGGCAGAGTGAATGAGTAGCGGATGTCAACTTTCTTTCAAAGTGGTTGACAAAGTTTTCCAGAGAGGGAGGAAGGAGGGGGTGAAGGATTAAGGAGAGAGGAGAATGTTTCCTAGGGTAGTAGTTTCCGAGGGTTAGAGGCAGAAGTTTGAGATTTAGAGTGGTAGAAAGTGGCTTTAGCAGCCTATACAAAGGAAGAGAAGGTAGAGGAGGGAATGAAACGATGATAGGTCCTCCGGAAGTTTTGTTTTCCTCCACTGTTCTGTAAGCTCGCAATGAGTCACTCAGCCACGGCGCAAGAGGAGAGGTTAGAGCCTGCCGGGAGGAAAGAGGACAGTGCAAGCCATAGGATGCAGAAAGGGAGGAGAATTGAAGAGGCAGAATCGTATTGTATATATTATGGATCCCCATTAGCTGCTGCCAAAGCAGCAACTACTCTTCCTGGGGTCCAGCAAAATTAAGGCAGTTTATACAATTTTAAATACATTACAATACATTCACAGATTTCACAACACACTGTGTGCCCTCAGGCCCCTACTCCACCACTACCACATATATACATTACTAAATCCATGTGTATGTATAGTGCGTATGTTATCGTGGGTGTGTGTGTGTTTGTGTTGCTTCACAGTCTCCGCTGTTCCATAAGGTGTTTTTTTGTATCTGTTTTTTAAATAAAACATTTTTGCTTGCGTCAGTTAGTTGATGTGGAATAGAGTTCCATGTAGTCATGGTTCTATGTAGTACTGTGCACCTCCCATAGTCTGTTCTGTACTTGGGGACTGTGAAGAGACCTCTTCTGGCATGTCTTGTGGGGTATGCATGGGTGTCCGAGTTGTATGCCAGTAGTTTAGACAGACAGCTCAGTGCATTCAACATGTCAATCAATACCTCTCATAAATAAAAGTAGTGATGAAGTCAATCTCTCCTCCACTTTCAGCCAGGAGAGATTGACATGCATATTATTAATATTAGCTCTCTGTGAACATCCAAGGGCAAGCCGTGATGCCTTGTTCTGAGCCAATTGCAATTTTCCTAAGTCCTTTTTTGTGGCACCTGACCAAATGACTGAACAGTAGTCCAGGTGTGACAAATCTATTTCCTGTAGGACCTGCCTTGTTGATAGTGTTGTTAACCAGTTGGATATAGGGGGCGCTCTTTTAATTTTGGGATGAAAAACGTTCCCGTTTTAAACAAGATTTTGTCATGAAAAGATGCTCGACTATGCATATAATTGACAGCTTTGGAAAGAAAACACTCTGACGTTTCCAAAACTGCAAAGATATTGTCTGTGAGTGCCACAGAACTGATGTTACAGGCGAAACCCAGATAAAAATCCAATCAGGTAGTGCCGCATTTTTTGAAACCGCCTCATGCCAATGACTCCTTATATGGCTGTGAAGGAGCTAGGAGTCAGCTTACATTTTCCACGTTTCCCCCAAGGTGTCTACAGCATTGTGACGTCTTTTTAGGTATTTCCATTGGAGAATGGCTGTAAGAGACCATATAGGGCGAGTGGTCGCATGGTGTCTGCCGGAGAAAACCTTGCGTAAAATACTGAGGTAGCCATTTTTCCAATTGCTTCTTATAAGAAACCAACTGCCTCGACGGATATATTATCGAATACATATGTTAAAAACACCTTGAGGATGGATCCTAAACAACGTTTGCCGTGTTTCTGTCGATATTATGGAGTTAATTTTGTTATAGTTGAAGTATTTTTCGATCGATTTCTCAGCCAAGCAGGATGAACAAACGGGACGTTTTTCGCCTACAAAAATATTATTTTTGGAAAAAAGGAACTTTTGCTATCTAACTGGGAGTCTCCTGAGTGAAAGCATCTGAAGGTCTTCAAAGGTAAATGATTTAATTTGGTTGCTTTTTTTTATTTTTGTGAAAATGTTGCCTGCTGCCAGCAGAGCTAGCATAGCATTATGCCATGATAAACTTACACAAATGCTTGTCTAGCGTTGGCTGTAACGCATATTTTGAAAATCTTAGATGACAGTGTTGTTAACAAAAGGCTAAGCTTGTGTTTGAATATATTTATTTCATTTCATTTGCGATTTTCATGAATATGAAAAGTTGCGTTATGGTAATGCGCTTGAGGCTATGATTACGCTCCCGGATACGGGATTGCTCGTCGCTAGAGGTTTTAAGAAGGCAGAGCATCACTTTATTATAGACAGACTTCTCCCCATCTTAGCTACTACTGCATCAATACGTTTTGACCATGACAGTTAAGAATCTAGTGTCACTCCAAGCAGTTTAGTCATCTCAACTTGCTCAATTTCCACATTATTTATTACAAGATGTAGTTGAGGTTTAGTGTTTAGTGAGTGTTTTGTTCCAAATAAATTGCTTTTAGTTTCAGAAATATTTAGGCCTAACTTATTCCTTGCCACCCACTCTGAAACTAACTTCAGCTCTTTGTTGAGTGTTACAGTCCTTTCAGTCGCTGTAGTCGCTGACGTGTATAGTGTTGAGTCATCCGCATATGTAGAAACTCTGGCTTTACTCAAAGTCAGTGGCATGTCGTTAGTAAAAATTGAAAAAAGCAAGGGGCCTAAACAGCTTCACTGAAGTCAGCTCTCACAATCATTTTATCATGAATTTCTCTCAGCCAATCATCAGTCATTTGTGTAAGTGCTGAGCTTGATCAGTGTGCTGACCTTGCTGTGCTTGTGAGTTGGAGGGGAAAGGGTGAGGTCAAAAGGGGCAAGGAGGGGAAAGAGAGAGTTAATCTAAGGCAGATGTCAGGAGTTTGAAGTCGCAAGTACAAAGAGCAGTGCGCCATTGTCAGGAAATGAGCTTATCAAGGTGTCAAGGTCATTGAGGAACTCTCCAAGGGCACCTGGTGGGAGATAGATGACAGAGATAGAGATCGATGACAGAGATAGAGATAGATGACAGAGATAGAGATAGATGACAGAGACACGATGGAATTGAAATGAGGCGATGGGCAGGTAAGAGAGCGAGAAAAGACTTTGGAGAAATGAGTAGACCGGAGCCACTACCATGACGACCAGATGCTCTTAGAATATGAGAGAAAACATAGTCAGTTGAAGAAAGAGCAGCTGGAGTAGCAGTGTTTATGGGCTGATCCATGTCTCAGTCAAGGCAAAACAATCAAGGGAGTGAAGGGCAGCCTAGGCTGAGATGAACTTGGCGTTCTTGAATGCAGATCGGCAGTTCCAAATGCTGCCTGAGACCCAGATTACCAACACAACAACAGTAACACATTGCCCCGCCCCTTGATCCTGATTACCAACACAACAGTAACACATTGCCCCTTGATCCTGATTACCAACACAACAACAGTAACACATTGCCCCTTGATCCTGATTACCAACACAACAACAGTAACACATTGCCCCACCCCTTGATCCTGATTACCAACACAACAACAGTAACACATTGCCCCGCCCCTTGATCCTGATTACCAACACAACAACAGTAACACATTGCCCCTTGATCCTGATTACCAACACAACAACAGTAACACATTGCCCCGCCCCTTGATCCTGATTACCAACACAACAACAGTAACACATTGCCCCGCCCCTTGATCCTGATTACCAACACAACAACAGTAACACATTGCCCTGCTCCTTAATCCTGGTTGATGTGTCAACAACTAACTGCAAATGATGATCAGTCAACAGTTCACACTAAGTATGCTACTGGGGAAACAGGAAACACTTAAAGTAGTTGGACCTAGCTAGAAAAAGACAGTACTAGACCACAACAGATTAAGACAAAATGAATTATACATATCACTCCTGGAGATATCAGAAGTCCTCTAGAATGAAGCTCACTACATGACCAAAAGTATGTGGCAACATAGTCGTCGAACATCTCATTCCAAAGTCATGGGCATTAATATGGAGTTGGTCCCCTTTGCTGCTATAACAGCCTCCACTCTTCTGGGAAGGCTTTAATATGGAGTTGTTCCCCTTTGCTGCTATAACAGCCTCCACTCTTCTGGGAAGGCTTTAATATGGAGTTGTTCCCCCCTTTGCTGCGATAATAGCCTCCACTCTTCTGGGAAGTCTTTCCACTTTTGGGGTGGCAGGTAGCCTAGTGGTTAGAGTGTTGGACTAGTAACTGAAAGGTTGCAAGATTGAATCCCCAAGCTGACAAGGAATATTGCTGTGGGGATTTTCTTCCATTCATCCACAAGAGCATTTGTGAGGTCGAGTCAAGTTCTTCCACACCGATCTCGACAGACCATTTCTGTATGGACCTTGCTTTGTGCACGGGGCCATTGTCATGCTGAAACAGGAAAGGGCCTTCCCCAATTTGTTGCCACAAAGTTGGAAACACAGAATCAACTAAAATGTCATTGTTTGCTGTGGTGTTAAGATTTCCCTTCACCTGAATTAAGGGTCCCGAACCATGAAAAACTGCCCCAGACCAGTATTCCACCCCCACCAAACTTTACATTTGGCACTATGCATTCGGGCAGGTAGCTTTATCCTGGCATCCGCCAAACCTAGATTGGTCCGTCAGACTGCCAGATGGTGAAGTGTGATTCATCACTCCAGCCAACGCTTGGCATTGCGCATGGTGATCTTCGGCTTGTTGTGGATTTTTTAGAAATGGAGTAATAACAACTCTACTTGTACGTGTTCTGTTCTTTATCTCCCTTATGTGACCCTTTCAGAAAAAAATCACAATCTCAAGAATTTGTACAGTGACTTCGGGAAATTCCATTTTTTTAGGTTACAGCCTTGTTTTTCCTCATCAATCTTCACACAATACCCCATAATGACAAATCAAAATATCACATTTACATAAGTATTCATACCCTTTACTAAGTACTTTATTGAAGCTACTTTGGCAGCGATTACAGCCTCAAGTCTTATTGGGTATGATGCTACAAGCTTGGCATACCTGTATTTGGGGAGTTTCTCCCATTCTTCTCTGCAGATCCTCTCAAGCTCTGTCAGGTTGGATGGGCAGGGTCGCTCCATAGCTATTTTCAGGTCTCTCCAGAGATGATCGACCGGGTCAAGGACATTCAGAGACTTGTCCTGCAGCCACTCCTCCGTTGTCTTGGCTGTGTGCTTAGGGTCGTTGTCCTGTTGGAAGGTAAACCATCACCCCAGTCTAAGGTCCTGAGCACTCTGGAGTAGGTTTTCATTAAGGATATCTCTGTACTTTGCTCACATCATCTTTGCCTCAATTCTGACTATTCTCCCAGTCCCTGCCACTGAAAAACATCACCACAGCATGATGCTGCCAACACCATGCTTCACTGTAGGGATGGTGACAGGTTTCCTCCAGACGTGACGCTTGGCATTCAGGCCAAAGAGTTCGATCTTGGTTTCATCAGACCACAGAATCTTGTTTCTCATGGTCAGAGTCTTTAGGTGCCTTTTGGCTCCAAGCAGGCTGTCATGTGCCTTTTACTGAGGAATGGCTTCCGTCTGGCCACTCTACCATAAAGGCCTGATTGGTGGAGTTCTGCAGAGATAGTTGCCCTTCTGGAAGGTTCTCCCATCTCCACAGGGGAACACTAGAGCTCTGTCAGAGTGACCATCCGGTTCTTGGTCACCTCCCAAACCAATGCCCTTCTCCCCCGACTCAGTTTGGCCGGGCGGCCAGCTCTAGGAAGAGTCTTGGCGGTTCCAAACTTCTTCCATTTAAGAATGATGGAGACCACAGTGTTCTTGGGGACTTTCAATGCTGCAATCTTTGCCTCGAAACAATCCTGTCTTGGAGCTCTACAGACAATTCCTTTGACATGGCTTGGTTATTGCTCTGACATTCACTGTCAACTGTGGGACCTTATATAGTCAGATGTGTGCCTTTCCAAATCATGTCCAATCAATTGAATGTACCACAGGTGGGCTCCAATTAAGTTGTAGAAACATCTCAAGGATGGTCAATGGAAACAGGATGCACCTGAGCTCAATTTCGAGTCACCTAGCAAAGGGTCTGAATACTTATAATTTTTTTAAATAGATTTTCAAAAATGTCTAAACCTATTTTTGCTTTGTCATTATGAGGTATTGTGTGTAGATTGCTGACAATTTTTGTTTATTTAATCCATGTTAGAATAAGGCTGTAACGTAACAAAATGTGGAAAAAGTCAAGGTGTATGAAATCTTTCCTAAGGCACTGCATATACCTCCAGGTTTGGCTGACTGACTGGTTCAGACTATATACACCTCCTGGCTTGGCTGACTGACTGGTTCAGACTATATATAACTCCTGGCTTGGTGACTGACTGGTTCAGACTATATACACCTCCTGGCTTGGTGACTGACTGGTTCAGACTATACCTCCTGGTTTTGCTGACTGACTGGTTCCTGGCTTATATATACCTACTATTCTACGGTATCTCATTCACTTAATAATGTTTACTTATCTGGCATTACTCATCTCATATGTACTGTAACCTATACTATTCTATAGTATCTTAGTCTATGCATTACTCATCTCATATGTACTGTAACCTATACTATTCTATAGTATCTTAGTCTATGCATTACTCATCTCATATGTACTGTAACCTATACTATTCTATAGTATCTTAGTCTATGCATTACTCATCTCATATGTACTGTAACCTATACTATTCTATAGTATCTTAGTCTATGCATTACTCATCTCATATGTACTGTAACCTATACTATTCTATAGTATCTTAGTCTATGCATTACTCATCTCATATGTACTGTAACCTATACTATTCTAAAGTATCTTAGTCTATGCATTACTCATCTCATATGTACTGTAACCTATACTATTCTATAGTATCTTAGTCTATGTATTACTCATCTCATATGTACTGTAACCTATACTATTCTATAGTATCTTAGTCTATGTATTACTCATCTCATATGTACTGTAACCTATACTATTCTACTGTGTCTTAGTCTATGTATTACTCATCTCATATGTACTGTAACCTATACTATTCTATAGTATCTTAGTCTATGTATTACTCATCTCATATGTACTGTAACCTATACTATTCTATAGTATCTTAGTCTATGCATTACTCATCTCATATGTACTGTAACCTATACTATTCTATAGTATCTTAGTCTATGTATTACTCATCTCATATGTATATACTGTATTCTATACTATTCTACTGTGTCTTAGTCTATGCATTACTCATCTCATATGTATATACTGTAACCTATACTATTCTACTGTGTCTTAGTCTATGCATTACTCATCTCATATGTATATACTGTAACCTATACTATTCTACTGTGTCTTAGTCTATGCATTACTCATCTCATATGTATATACTATAACCTATACTATTCTACTGTATCTTAGTCTATGCATTACTCATCTCATATGTATATACTGTAACCTATACTATTCTACTGTGTCTTAGTCTATGCATTACTCATCTCATATGTATATACTGTATTCTATACTATTCTACTGTGTCTTAGTCTATGCATTACTCATCTCATATGTATATACTGTAACCTATACTATTCTACTGTGTCTTAGTCTATGCATTACTCATCTCATATGTATATACTGTATTCTATACTATTCTACTGTATCTTAGTCTATGCATTACTCATCTCATATGTATATACTGTAACCTATACTATTCTACTGTGTCTTAGTCTATGCATTACTCATCTCATATGTATATACTGTATTCTATACTATTCTACTGTATCTTAGTCTATGCATTACTCATCTCATATGTATATACTGTATTCTATACTATTCTACTGTATCTTAGTCTATGCATTACTCATCTCATATGTATATACTGTATTCTATACTATTCTACTGTATCTTAGTCTATGCATTACTCATCTCATATGTATATACTGTATTCTATACTATTCTACTGTATCTTAGTCCGTTCCGCTCTGACATCGTTTGTCCATATGTATAGTCTTAACTCATTCCTACTTAGATGTGTGTGTATTGGGTTTATGTTGTGTCATTTGTTAGATGTTACTTGTTAGTTATTACTGCACAGTTGGAGATAGAAGCACAAGCACTTCGCTACACCCGCAATAATGTCTGCTAATCATGTGTATGTGACCAATGAAATTTGATTTGGCTTGGCTGACTGAGTGAGTGACTGGTTCAGATTATATATACACTGCCTGGCCTGACTGACTGACTGCTGTTTATCTGGCTGGCCCTGTGCTGTGTGGTTTTTACACTGAGAGAGGAGTGTGTTAAGCAAACATACAATAGGCCGCTATATCATTCTCAGACCAACACACGCACACACGCACACACAGCGTTACCTTGAGTACTAGGTCTGTGTGTAGAGGGTCCAGGATGCTGCCTCTCCTAGAGGTGACTATAACACGACCGTAACGACCTGGAGTCTGCAGGTCAGAGTACAGGGTGTGTTTAGATCTGTTGGCAACAAACACACAGACACACCTTTCAGTCCACCATTACTAAAATATATATTACAGTGCATTCGGAAAGTATCCAGACCCCTTGACTTTTTCCACATTTTATTATGTTACAGCCTTATTCTAAAATGGTTTAAATCGTTTTTTATCCCTCAACAATCTACACACAATACCCCATAATGACATCACAATACCCCATAATGACATCACAATACCCCATAATGACATCACAATACCCCATAATGACATCACAATACCCCATAAAGACATCACAATACCCCATAATGACAAAGAGAAAACAGGATTTATACATTTTTGGGAGTGGGGGGAAATATGCCATTTACCTAATTGTTCAGAGCCTTTACTCAGTACTTTGTTGAAGCACCTTTGGCAGCGATTACAGCCTATAGTCTTCACATGGGTAGGACGCTACAAGCTTGGCAAGGGGTCTGAATACTTTCCAAATGCACTGTATATTAGAATAAGGATTGTTTGGTCCCACATGGTATTGTCCACTTTCTATTCTGCTGGATTTGTGTTTATTTTCCCAGTTTTTGTGTTCGGAATGGTTCAATAAAGTTTTATTCATACAGCACAATTCAGACATGGAATGCATTGCTATGTGCTTCACTGGGAAAAAAAACTAATTTAAAAAACATTGTATTCTAAAACTCACAGGCAGCCAGTGCAGAGACCATTAAACCGGTGTAATGTGTTCTCTGTCTGGTCTTGGTCAGTACCCTGCAGCATTCTGTATGTTTTACAGTGCAGAGACCCTTAAACCAGTGTAATGTGTTCTCTGACTGGTCCTGGTCAGTACCCTGCAGCATTCTGTATGTTTTGCAGTTGACCAATGGCTTTCTTGGGTAGACCAGACAGGACAGCATTACAGTAGTCAAGCTTGCTTGTAATAAAACCATGGCTGAGTCTCTGTATCAGCCTGAGAGAGAAAACAGTCACACCTTGGCAATGTTCCTCAGGTGGTGAAAAGCTATTTTGGTCATATTCCTAATGTGTGATTCAAAATGGAGTTCAGAATCTAAAATGACACCTATGCTTTTTACCTAGTGTTTAATCTTTATTGCCCATTAAAATGTGCGGCCAGATTTCTCTCTGTGCTTTGACTCCAACAATAAGTACCTCGGTTTTGTCTTGATATAGCTGGAGGAAGTTGTGAGCCATCCAAGTGTTCAAATCACTAATACAACCTAATAATTTATCCATGGAGCTAAATCCTCTGATGACATGGAAATGTCGTGTATCGTCTGCGTAGCAGTGAAAATCAATGCTGTGCTTCCTAATAACACTGCCAAGGGGTAACATATATAAACTGAACACTACTGGACACAAAATCGAACCTTGTGGAAAGCCACATGATATCTAAGTTATGTTCACCAAGGGAGACATAAAACTCTCGACCAGTTAAATAGGTCCTAAATCAATTTAGAACTGGACCGGAGAGGCCACCCCCCTCTCCAGAAGGACATCATGATCAACAGTGTCAAATGCAGCACTTAAATCTAAGAGTACAAGGACAGAGAGTTGTTTGGCATCTGTGTTGGCTCTAAGATCATTTACCACTAACTAAGGCTGTCTCTGTGTTGTGTTGGGCATAAAAAAACAGATTGGATTTGTTTTTTTACAGTTGTCACTTAAATGATTTAGCTGTTTGAACATCAATTGCTCCAGAATGTTGCTTAAGAATGGAAGGCTTGAGATTGATGGATAATTGCTAAGAGATGAAGAATCTAGATGCCGTTTCCCCAGAAGGGGTTTCACATAACAGTTTTTAGTGCAGTGGGGAAAGTGCCCGTGAACAGGGAGAGATTATCAATAGACTGCATTTCTTCAGATATGCAATTAATATTTTGAAGAAGGTGGTGGGGATAGGATCTAGAAGGCAGGTAGAAGGTGGTGGGGATAGGATCTAGAAGGCAGGTAGAAGGTGGTGAGGATAGGATCTAGAAGGCAGGTAGAAGGTGGTGGGGATAGGATCTAGAAGGCAGGTAGAAGGTGGTGGGGATAGGATCTAGAAGGCAGGTAGAAGGTGGTGGGGATAGGATCTAGAAGGCAGGTAGAAGGTGGTGGGGATAGGATCTAGAAGGCAGGTAGAAGGTGGTGGGGATAGGATCTAGAAGGCAGGTAGAAGGTGGTGGGGATAGGATCTAGAAGGCAGGTAGAAGGTGGTGGGGATAGGATCTAGAAGGCAGGTAGAAGGTGGTGGGGATAGGATCTAGAAGGCAGGTAGAAGGTGGTGGGGATAGGATCTAGAAGGCAGGTAGAAGGTGGTGGGGATAGGATCTAGAAGGCAGGTAGAAGGTGGTGGGGATAGGATCTAGAAGGCAGGTAGAAGGTGGTGGGGATAGGATCTAGAAGGCAGGTAGAAGGTGGTGGGGATAGGATCTAGAAGGCAGGTAGAAGGTGGTGGGGATAGGATCTAGAAGGCAGGTAGAAGGTGGTGGGGATAGGATCTAGAAGGCAGGTAGAAGGTGGTGGGGATAGGATCTAGAAGGCAAGTAGAAGGCTTAAGTTGTGATGTGATTTTCCTGAGCATGTCTGTGTCAACCAGGGAACATAAATCCATAGTGCCTCTGCGTGGTAAACTAGGGCACATATCATCAAACTTCTCATCAGGTCTGACTTGTCTGATACCTAGCCTAATGTTGGTTATTTTATATCTGAAATATGCCGCAAACTCATCACATTTAGATGTGAAGGAAAGTTCACATAGGTTTGGGGGGGTAGGATTTATCAGGCCATCAACGGTCGAGAAGAGCACTCTCTAATTATTCTGATTACTTGTAATCAAGCTAGAAAAATAAGACTGTCTGGCATTTCTAAATGTCTTGTTATATATGCCAAGTTGGTCTCTCGGAATATCATAATTGATCTGCAACTTTGACTTTCTCCACTTCCGCTCTTTCTTTCTGAAATGTCTCTTTAATTGATTAGTTTCCTAATTTATTAGTTCCCCAAATGGAGCTCTCTGTTTGGATGTGGCCTTTTTCAACTATGGCATCAATGGTTGTCCTTCATTAGCTATTAGTGATCAACTAAATCACCACAAGAGGAAGGCAGAATAGGTGGTGGAGTATTGTTCACACACTCAATAACATCTGTAGCAACTTCAGAGGTAAGATAGTTTCATAATAATGCGTAATTACCCTGTGCTATGGGCAACAAGGTAGTATAAGTTCTCTCACGTCACCCCGCTCCTCCGCTCTCTCCACTGGCTTCCAGTTGAAGCTCGCATCCGCTACAAGACCATGGTGCTTGCCTACGGAGCTGTGAGGGGAACGGCACCTCAGTACCTCCAGGCTCTGATCAGGCCCTACACCCAAATAAGGGCACTGCGTTCATCCACCTCTGGCCTGCTCGTCTCCCTACCACTGAGGAAGTACAGTTCCCGCTCAGCCCAGTCAAAACTGTTCGCTGCTCTGGCTCCCCAATGGTGGAACAAACTCCCTCACGACGCCAGGACAGCGGAGTCAATCACCACCTTCCGGAGACACCTGAAACCCCACCTCTTTAAGGAATACTTAGGATAGGATAAAGTAATCCTTCTCACCCCCCCTCCCCCCTTAAAATATTTAGATGCACTATTGTAAAGTGGCTGTTCCACTGGATGTCATAAGGTGAATGCACCAATTTGTAAGTCGCTCTGGATAAGAGCGTCTGCTAAATGACTTAAATGTAAATGTATAAAATACATAGAGGTGATCAGATAAAGCAACATCAACAATAGAGGATATGTTAATCGAAAGCCTCTTGGTAATAACCAAGTCCAAACCCTAACCCATCTGGATTGAAGTAACCAATCAAATAACAACCAAATTATTAATGTTACAACCACTTTTTTCTGACAGTCTTCAATCTATCAGAATAGTAGGTGATGACAGTTTGTATAAACTCACTAGAAGTCGGTGTTATAGGAACATAAACTAGGTTAATCACAATAACCATAGTGCCATTCCTACAGGAATGTATATGGTTTCCACGTCCTCTGTTGGTTATTCTGACAGGGAGGACTGGAACACTATCAGACCCTGTCTGTCAGTCTCTAAAACAGTTTGATGTTGCTGGAAATAATCCTGGAACCCTGCGGTTAGGGTGAATCCCGTCTCTTTAATAATTATTCTCTTCACTGTCCAAAGATTTAAAAATATAATAATAATTGTAGTCCTCCCTCAGATCATCCAAAACTAAGGTTAAACATATGTGTGAGTGACGATGGTGTGAATATTGGAGTGGTTGGCCAGAACCGTGAGCAAGAGGGAGTTGAAGTTCTGGACACTGGCTCCTGGGTGACTGTGGACCTTGGTCGGTCCACAGATTGCAGGCAGGCCAATAAAACTCATCATCGAGCTGCCAACGTGATGGAATCTGATGTGGAACGAAGAGGGGGCTAGGGGGGCTGGTAGGTCCATCTCAAGCGGGGCAAAGTTCTTTGATAGTTGGATTGGTATCAAAGCACAAGGCGAGACCCAGATGCAGACACAGGAGGCAGATGGTTGGAGTCTAGAGAATGGTCGTGGACAGGCAAGAGAATGGTCGTGGACAGGCAAGAGAATGGTCGTGGACAGGCAAGAGAATGGTCGTGGACAGGCAAGAGAAGGGTCGTGGACAGGCAAGAGAATGGTCGTGGACAGGCTAGAGAATGGTCGTGGACAGGCAAGAGAATGGTCGTGGACAGGCAAAAAGGTCAAAACCATATCAGAGTGCAGGAGGTACAGAGTGGCAGAAAGGCTCGTGGTCAAGGCAGGCAGAATGGTCAGGCAGGTGGGTACAGAGTCCAGAAACAGGCCAGGGTCAAAACCAGGAGGACTAGAAAAAAGAGAATAGCAAAAGGAGTATTGGAAAAACACGCTGGTTGACTTGACTAAACATACAAGATGAACTGGCACAGAGAGACAGGAAACACAGGGATAAATACACTGGGGAAAATAAGTGACACCTGGAGGGGTAGAGACAATCACAACAGGTGAAACAGATCAGGGCGTTATAATTGGATCTTCTTGGATAGATGAAGGGTGGCCAGACTGCCTCCCTGATCTCATATGCCTTGCGAGTGTCCAGTCTCCACTGGGCCGCGGAGTTGAGCTTAACATCTGTCCATTGGATTGGGACAGATCAATGCCGCCTGACTCATCAACAGCTTTGCTAGAGATTTGGTTTGCCTGGGTTACAGCAAGGTTGGTGTACTTAGAAAGCAGGTACTCCTTTTCTCTCAGCCGAGCTGACAGCCGGAGGATCTCTTCTCTAAGCTACTTGATGGTGGTGCATGTAGGGCAGATAAATCCCTGTCCATTTTCCAGTTCCACATTATCTTCATCATGTGATTGTGTGGAAAACATTTCACACCTGAAGCATTTGTGCCGTCGTGCATAAAAACAATGGTGTGCTAGCACCGTTAGCCTACTCCATTTTCATGATAGCTAGCTAACACTTGATATGTGTGAACAATATTTTTTGTGAACAAATGTTTCATTTTGGCGTTATAACAAGGTTGCTAACAACATGGAAAATCATTGCGGAAGTCTGTTGCAGCTGAAGTCGACCACAAAATCCACAGTGCTATGCTCTCTCTATATAGCTACACACAATAATACCAAAGACAATATCAGCGTGTAACGTAGCTAGTTAGCTGTAAAATCGACTCAACAAACTACACTATCAATTTACGAGTCTATAATCTCACCATGTTCAACCTGCAGATCGATTTGCCTCACAGAGTGGAGTCTAACAATCGCAATGGTAGATATACTTTTGAAGAGATGGGAAACGTTGCCCATGCTACGCCAATGGGCCGCACGGTGCATTCTGCATGATTCTAGGATAAGGAACTAGCAGATTCTTGACACTGTTGGTTTACATGTTGAATCTTTCATGTTGTTTCCTTATGGAAGTCTATGACAGTTTTGTGTTAAAATATATTGAGCAACTTTGGTTGTAACTGTATTTATCTGTCATTTGTTAAGGCTTTATACCATTCTGTTAGAGGTTGCTACTGAACAAAGCCTATTTATGGACTCATTTGTTAAAACCTTTTGGAGTACCGATTCCTTTAGCGGGATCATTTTCGTCAACATCCAGTGAATTGCAGAGCGCCAAATTCAAATTAAATGACAAAAAATATTTCATTTTCATGAAATCACAAGTGCAATATACCAACACACAGCTTAACTTGTTGTTAATCCACCTGTCAGATTTTTAAAAAGCTTTACGGTGAAAGCAAACCATGCGATAATGTGAGGACAGCTTTTGAGTAGACAAAACATTACAAACAGCTAGCAGCAAAGTAGATTAATCACGAAGGTCAGAAAAGCAATAAAATGAATCGCTTACCTTTGATCTTCATATGTTTGCACTCACGAGACTCCCAGTTACACAATAAATGCTTGTTTTGTTCCATAAAGATTCTCTTTATATGCAAAAACCTCCATTTGGTTGGCGCGTTTTGTTTAGTCATCCACAGGCTCGTGCAGGTCACGACGGGCAGACGAAAATTCCCAATGGTATCCGGAAAGTTCGTAGAAACATGTCAAACGTTTTTTATAATCAATCCTCAGGTTGTTTTTACAATAAATAATCGATAATATTTCAACCGGACGTCAGCCTTTTCAATACAAGAGAGAAAGAAAAGGTGTCACTCCAGTGCCGCTCACATGAACAAATCTAAAGACATCTGTCTATCCACTGACGCGATGTGATCCTTCTCGCTCATTTTTCAGAATAAAAGCCTGAAACTCTGTCTAAAGACTGTTCACACCTTGCGGAAGCCATAGGGAATGGAATCTGGTTGATATCCCTTTAAATGAAGGATAGGCTTGCAACGGAAGAGAGAGGTTTCAGAAAAACAGCACTTCCTGAATGGATTTTCCTCAGGTTGTCGCCTGCAATATCAGTTCTGTTATACTCACAGACAATAGTTTGACAGTTCTGGGAACTTTAGAGTGTTTTCTATCCTCATCTGTCAATTATATGCATATTCTAGCTTCTGGGCCTGAGAAATAGGCAGTTTCATTTGGGCACGTTTTTTCATCCAAACATCAAAATATTGCCCCCTAGTCTCAAGAGGTTATTAAGGCTTTATACACTACTGTTGGAGGATACTACTGAACAAAACCTACGTATGGATTAATTTGTATGTAGATATTAGTACGTAATAGTAAATAATATTCGAAAATATATAGATAACAGTAGATAATATGTAGATAACAGTAGATAATATGTAGATAACAGTAGATAATATGTAGATAACAGTAGATAATATGTAGATAATATGTAGATAACAGTAGATAATATGTAGATAACAGTAGATAACAGTGGATAATATATAGATAATATGTAGATAATATGTAGATAACAGTAGATAATACAAAACTAAGGAGATGATTGTGGACTTCAGGAAACAGCAGAGGGCAGAGGGAACACCCCCCTATCCACATCGATGGAACAGTAGTGGAGAGGGTAGCTAGTTTTAAGTTCCTCGGCATACACATCACAGACAAACTGAATTGGTCCACTCACACTGACAGCGTCGTGAAGAAGGCGCAGCAGCGCCTATTCAACCTCAGGAGGCTGAAGTTATTCGGCTTGTCACCAAAAGCACTCACAAACTTCTACAGATGCACAATCGAGAGCATCCTGGCGGGCTGTATCACCGCCTGGTACGGCAACTGCTCCGCCCTCAACCGTAAGGCTCTCCAGAGGGTAGTGAGGACTGCACAACGCATCACCGGGGGCAAACTACCTGCCCTCCAGGACACCTACACCACCCGTTGTTACAGGAAGGCCATAAAGATCATCAAGGACATCAACCACCCGAACCACTGCCTGTTCACCCCGCTATCATCCAGAAGGCGAGGTCAGTACAGGTGCATCAAAGCTGGGACCGAGAGACTGAAAAACAGCTTCTATCTCAAGGCCATCAGACTGTTAAACAGCCACCACTAACATTGAGTGGCTGCTGCCAACACACTGTCATTGACACTGACCCAACTCCAGCCATTTTAATAATGGGAATTGATGGGAAATGATGTAAATATATCACTAGCCACTTTAAACAATGCTACCTTATATAATGTTACTTACCCTACATTATTCATCTCATATGCATATGTATATACTGTACTCTACAACATCGACTGCATCCTTATGTAACACATGTATCACTAGCCACTTTAACTATGCCACTTTGTTTACTTTGTCTACACACTCATCTCATATGTATATACTGTACTCGATACCATCTACTGTATGCTGCTCTGTACCATCACTCATTCATATATCCTTATGTACATGTTCCTTATCCCCTTACACTGTGTATAAGACAGTAGTTTTGGAATTGTTAGTTAGATTACTTGTTGGTTATCACTGCATTGTCGGAACTAGAAGCACAAGCATTTCGCTACACTCGCATTAACATCTGCTAACCATGTGTATGTGACAAATAAAATTTGATTTGATTTGATAATATGTAGATAACAGTAGATAATATGTAGATAACAGTAGATAATATGTAGATAACAGTAGATAATAGTAGATAATATGTAGATAATATGTAGATAATAGTAGATAATATGTAGATAACAGTAGATAATATGTAGATAACAGTAGATAATGTAGATAACAGTAGACAATATGTAGATAACAGTAGATAATATGTAGATAACAGTAGATAATATGTAGATAATATGTAGATAATATGTAGACAACAATAGATAATATGTAGATACTATGTAGATAATATGTAGATAATATGTAGATAACAGTAGATAATATGTAGATAATATGTAGATAATATGTAGATAATATGTAGATAACAGTAGATAATATGTAGATAATATGTAGATAACATGTAGATAACATGTAGATAATAGTAGATAACAGTAGACAATATGTAGATAACAGTAGACAATATGTAGATAACAGTAGATAATATGTAGATAACAGTAGACAATATGTAGATAACAGTAGACAATATGTAGATAACAGTAGATAATATGTAGATAATATGTAGATAATATGTAGACAACAATAGATAATATGTAGATAATATGTAGATAATATGTAGATAACAGTAGATAATATGTAGATAATATGTAGATAACAGTAGAAAATATGTAGATAATAGTAGATAATATGTAGATAACATGTAGATAATAGTAGATAATATGTAGATAATATGTAGATAACAGTAGATAATTTGTAGATAATATGTAGATAACAGTAGATAACAGTAGATAATATGTAGATAATATGTAGATAATATGTAGATAATATGTAGATAATATGTAGATAATATGTAGATAATATGTAGATAACAGTAGATAATTTGTAGATAATATGTAGATAACAGTAGATAACAGTAGATAATATGTAGATAATATGTAGATAATATGTAGATAATATGTAGATAATATGTAGATAATAGTAGATAATATGTAGATAATATGTAGATAATAGTAGATAATATGTAGATAATATGTAGATAACAGTAGATAATATGTAGATAACAGTAGATAACAGTAGATAATATATAGATAATATGTAGATAATATGTAGATAACAGTAGATAATATATAGATAATATGTAGATAATATGTAGATAACAGTAGATAATATGTAGATAATAGTAGATAATATGTAGATAATATGTAGATAACAGTAGATAATATGTAGATAATATGTAGACAACAATAGATAATATGTAGATAATATGTAGATAATATGTAGATAATGTGTAGATAATTTGTAGATAACAGTAGATAATATGTAGATAACAGTAGATCATATGTAGATAATATGTAGATAATATGTAGATAATATGTGGATAATATGTAGATAACAGTAGATCATATGTAGATAATATGTAGATACAGTAGATAATATGTAGATAATATGTAGATAATATGTAGATAACAGTAGATAATATGTAGATACAGTAGATAATATGTAGATCATATGTAGATAACAGTAGATCATATGTAGATAATATGTAGATAATATGTAGATAATATGTAGATAACAGTAGATAATATGTAGATAATATGTAGATAATATGTAGATACAGTAGATAATATGTAGATACAGTAGATCATATGTAGATAATATGTAGATAATATGTAGATAATATGTAGATAACAGTAGATAATATGTAGATAATATGTAGATAACAGTAGATAATATGTAGATAATATGTAGACAACAATAGATAATATGTAGATAATATGTAGATAATATGTAGATAATGTGTAGATAATTTGTAGATAACAGTAGATAATATGTAGATAACAGTAGATCATATGTAGATAATATGTGGATAATATGTAGATAACAGTAGATCATATGTAGATAATATGTAGATAATATGTAGATACAGTAGATAATATGTAGATAATATGTAGATAACAGTAGATAATATGTAGATACAGTAGATAATATGTAGATCATATGTAGATAACAGTAGATCATATGTAGATAATATGTAGATAATATGTAGATAATATGTAGATAATATGTAGATACAGTAGATAATATGTAGATACAGTAGATCATATGTAGATAATATGTAGATAATATGTAGATAATATGTAGATAACAGTAGATATGCTGATCATGTGTGGCTAATAGTAGATAATATGTAGATAACAGAAGATAATCTGGGGATCATATGTAGATAATATGTAGATAACAGTATGCAGAGAATAGAAGATAATATTTTTTTTACGTTACAGCCTTATTAAAAAATTGATTAAATAATTAAAAATCCTCATCAATCTATAAAGAAATACACCCTAATTGTCACGCCCTGGTCGAAGTATATTGTGTTTGTCTTCATTTATTTGGTCAGGCCGGGGTGTGACATGGGTTTATTGTGGTGTGTTTTGTCTTGGGGTTTTGGTAGGTATTGGGTGTGTGGGTAACAAAGTCTATGGCTGTCTGGAGTGGTTCTCAATCAGAGGCAGGTGTTTATCGTTGTCTCTGATTGGGAACCATATTTAGGCAGCTGTCACGCCTTGGTCTTAGTATTTTGTGTTTTCTTTAATTATTTGTTCAGGCCAGGGTGTGACATGGGTTTATTGTGTTGTCGTATTGGTTTTTTTTGTAGGCATTGGGATTGTGGCTGATTAGGGGTGTGTCTAGCATAGGCTTGGCTGCCTGAGGCGGTTCTCAATCAGAGTCAGGTGATTCTCGTTGTCTCTGATTGGGAACCATATTTAGGTAGCCTGGGTTTCACTGTGTATTTTGTGGGTGATTGTTCCTGTCTCTGTGTTAGTATTTCACCAGATAGGCTGTAATTGGTTTCGCGTTTCGTTTGTTGTTTTTGTTATTAAGTTATTTCATGTATCGTCTTTTCTTCAGTAAAGAACATGAGTAACCACCACGCTGCATTTTGGTCCGCTTCTCCTTCAACTGACGAACGCCGTTACAGAATCACCCACCACACCCGGACCGAGCGGCGTGGTAACAGGCAGCGACAACAGGAACAGCGAAAGGAGGAATGGACATGGGAGGACGTTATGGACAGCAGGAGTATAGAGTATACGACTTGGGAGGAAATAGACAGGTGGGCGGTCGACCCAGAGAGAGTGCCGGAGCCCGCCTGGGATTCGCTGGAGCAGTGCGAAGAGGGCTATAGGAGAATGGAGTCGAAGAGAAAGACACGGCGGCACAGAAAGAAACTCGAAAGTCACCCCCAAAAATGTATTGGGGGGGGCTCAGGGAGAGTGTGGCAGAGTCAGGGTTCAGACCTGAGCCAACTCCCCCTGTTAATCGTGAGGGGCAGCGATCAAAGGACTTCTGGACTTGGGAGGAGATATTGGACGGAAAAGGACCCTGGGCTCAGCCTGGAGAATATCGCCGCCCCAAGGAAGAACTGGAGGCGAAAAAGCGGAGAGGCGCTGGTATGAGGAGGCAGCACGGCGACGCGGATGGAAGCCTGAGAGTCAGCCCCAAAAATGTATTGGGTGAGGCTTACAGGGAGTATGGCTATGCCAAGTAGGAGACCTGCTCAAACTCAAACTGCTTACCGGGGGGCTAGAGAGACCGGGCAGGCACCGTGTTATGCTATGGAGCGCGCGGTGTTTCCAGTGCGGGTGCATAGCCCGGTGCGGTTCATACCAGCTCTTCGTATTGGCCGGGCTAGAGTGGGCATCAAGCCAGGTAAGGTTGGGCAGGCTCGGTGCTCAAGAGCTCCAGTGCGCCTGCACGGTCTGGTCTATCCAGAGCCACCTCCACACACCAGTCCGCCGGTGGCAGCTCCCCGCACCAGGCTTCCTGTGCGTGTCCTCGATCCAGTACCACCAGTTCCAGCACCACGCACCACGCACCAGGCCTTCAGTGCGCCTCCCCTGTTCAGCACAGGCAGAGCCATCCTTCTCTCTAGCGCTGTCGGAGTCTCCCGCCTGTTCAGCGCTTCCAGAGCCTTCCTCCTCTACAGCGCTGCTGGAGCCTCCCGCCTGTTCAGCGCAGCCAGAGCCTTCCTCCTCTCCTGCGCTGTCGGAGTCTCCCGCCTGTTCAGCGCTTCCAGAGCCTTCCTCCTCTACAGCGCTGCCAGAGCCTCCTGCCTGTTTGGAGCAGCCTGAGCTGCCAGACTGCATGGAGCAGCCAGAGCTGCCAGTCTGCATGGAGCAGCCAGAGCTGCCAGTCTGCAAGGAGCAGCCTCAGCTGTCAGTCTGCATGGAGCAGCCAGAGCTGCCAGTCTGCAAGGAGCTGCCAGTCTGCAAGGAGCTGCCAGAGCTGTCAGTCTACAGGGAGCAACCAGAGCCGCCAGTCAGCATGGAGCAGCCAGATCCGTCAGTCAGCCAGGATCCGCCAGTCAGCCAGACTCTTCCAGATCTGCCAGTCAGCCAGACTCTTCCAGATCTGACAGTTAGTCAGACTCTTCCAGATCTGACAGTCAGCCAGACTCTTCCAGATCTGACAGTTAGTCACTCTTCCAGATCTGCCAGTCAGCCAGACTTCCAGATCTGCCAGTCAGCCAGACTCTTCCAGATCCGCCAGTCAGCCAGACTCTTCCAGATCCGCCAGTCAGCCAGACACTTCCAGATCCGCCAGTTAGCCAGGATCTGCCAGAACCGCCAGCCAGCCAGGATCTGCCAGATCCAACTACCTGCCTGAGCTTCCTCTCAGTGCTGAGCTTCTTCTCAGTGCTGAGCTTCCTCTCAGTGCTGAGCTTCCTCTCAGTGCTGAGCTTCCTCTCAGTCCCGAGCTTCCCCTCAGTCCCGAGCTTCCCCTCAGTGCCGAGCTTCCCCTCAGTGCCGAGCTTCCCCTCACTGCCGAGCTGCCCCTCAGTCCCGAGCTGCCCCTCAGTCCCGAGCTGCCCATCAGTCCCGAGCTGCCCCTCAGTCCAGTTCTGGGTGAGGACTACTAGGCCATGGTTGGCGGCGAGGGTAGACTATCCTAGGACGCGAGGAGGAGGGACTAAGACATTGTTTTGATGTGCGTCCGGGAGTCCGCACCTTAGGGGGGGGTTCTGTCACGCCCTGGTCGAAGTATATTGTGTTTGTCTTTATTTATATGGTCAGGCCGGGGTGTGACATGGGTTTATTGTGGTGTGTTTTGTCTTGGGGTTTTGTTAGGTATTGGGTGTGTGGCTTAGTGGGGGTATCTAGCAAAGTCTATGGCTGTCTGGAGTGGTTCTCAATCAGAGGCAGGTGTTTATCGTTGTCTCTGATTGGGAACCATATTTAGGCAGCCATATTCTTTGAGTGTTTTGTGGGTGATTGTTCCTGTCTTTGTGTTTAGATAGGGCTGTTTCGGTTTTCACATTTCATTATTTTGTAGTTTCTTCATGTATAGTTTTTTCCTTCATTAAAATATCATGAATCATCATCACGCTGCATTTTGGTCCGACTCTCCTTCTCCACAAGAAAGCCGTTACAATAATGACAAAGCAAAAACAGGTTTTAGAAATGTTTGCAAATTGATTCCAAATTTAAAAATTAACAGAAATACCTTATTTACATAAGTATTCAGACCATTTGATTTGAGACTTGAAATTGAGCTCAAGGGCATCCTGTTTCCATTTATGTGGTGTGGGGGCTGTGCTTTGGCAAAGTGTGTGGGGTTATATCCTTCCTGTTTGGCCCTGTCCGGGGGTGTCATCGGATGGGGCCACAGTGTCTCCTGACCCGTCCTGTCTCAGCCTCCAGTATTTATGCTGCAGTAGCTTATGTGTCGGGGGGCTAGGGTCAGTTTGTTATATCTGGAGTACTTCTCCTGTCTTATCCGGTGTCCTGTGTGAATTTAAGTATGCTCTATCTAATTCTCTCTTTCTCTCTTTCTTTCTCGGAGGACCTGAGCCCTAGGACCATGCCTCAGGACTACCTGGCATGATGACTCCTTGCTGTCCCCAGTCCACCTGGCCGTGCTGCTACTCCAGTTTCAACTGTTCTGCCTGCAGCTATGGAACCCTGACCTGTCCCAGACCTGCTATTTTCAACTCTCTAGAGACTGCAGGAGCGGTAGAGATACTCCTAATGATCGGCTATGAAAAGCCAACTGACATTTACTCCTGAGGTGCTGACTTGCTACACCCTCAACAACTACTGTGATTATTATTATTTGACCATGCTGGTCATCTATGAACATTTGAACATCTTGGCCATGTTCTGTTATAATCTCCACCCGGCACAGCCAGAAGAGGACTGGCCACCCCTCATAGCCTGGTACCTCTCTAGGTTTCTTCCTAGGTTCCTGCCTTTCTAGGGAGTTTTTACTAACCACCGTGCTTCTACACCTACATTGCTTGCTGTTTGGGGTTTTAGGCTGGGTTTCTGTACAGCACTTTGAGATATCAGCTGATGTACGAAGGGCTATATAAATACATTTGATTTATCATCCTTGAGACGTTTCTACAACTTTTGAAGTCCACCAGTGGTAATTTCAATTGATTGGACATGATTTGGAAAGGAACAGACAGACCTGTCTATATAAGGTCTCACAGCTGGCAACCTGGCCAAACTGAACAATCGGGGGAGGTGACCAAGAACCTCATTGGACTCTATGTAAACTGGAAACCACCTATACTGATGCTGCATTTCTTATAGCTGGGGATTTTAACAAGGCTAATCTGAAAACAAGGCCCCCTAAATTTTATCAGCATATTGATGCGCTACCCGGGCTGAAAAAACCCTGGATCGTTGCTACTCTAACTCCAGCGATGCATACAAAGCCCTCCCTCGCCCCCCTTTCTGCAAATCTGACCACCACTCCATTTTGTTGCATCCAGCCTAGACATAAAATAAAACAGGAAACTACAGTGTTCAGGTCTGTTCAACGCTGGTCAGACCAATCTGATTCCACGCTTCAAGATTGCTTCGATCACGTGGACTGGTGACGATAACAACACCCACCCGTAGCACGCGCTCCAGCAGGTATATCTCACTGATAATCCCCAAGCCCCAACACCTCATTCGGCAGCCTTTCCTTCCAGTTCTCTGCTGCCTGTGACTGGAACAAAATGCAAACATCGCTAAAGTTGGAGACTTTGATTTCCCTCACCAACTTTAATCATCAGCTATCTGAGCAGCTAACCGATCGCTGCAGCTGTACATAGTCCATCTGTAAATAGCCCACCCAATTTACCTACCTCATCCCCATACTGTTTTTATTTATTTACTTTTCTGCTCTTTTGCACACCAGTATATCTACCTGCACATGATCATCTGTTCATTTATCACTCCAGTGTTAATCTGCTAAATTGTCATTATTAGCTCCTATGGCCTATTTATTGCCTACCTCCTCATGCCTTTTGCACAATGTATATAGACTCTCTTTTTTTTCTACTGTGTTATTGACTTGTTAATTGTTTACTCCATGTGTAACTCTGTGTTGTCTGTTCACACTTCTATGCTTTATCTTGGCCAGGCCGCAGTTGCAAATGAGAACTTGATCTCAACTAGCCTACCTGGTTAAATAAAGGTGTTCTCAACTAGCCTACCTGGTTAAATAAAGGTGCACGCCGACAATAAAAACCTTCCCCTACCAGAAAACGTGGATTGATGGCAGCATTCGCTCAAAACTGAAGGCACAAACCACTGCTTTTAATCAGGGCAAGGCGACCGGAAACATGACTGAATACAAACATTGTAGCTATTCCCTCCGCAAGGCAAACAAACAAGGTAAGCATCAGTATGGAGACAAAGTAGAGTCGCAATTCAACGGCTCAGACAAGAGAGGTATGTGGCAGTGTCTACAGTCAATAACGGACTACAAAAAAAAAGAAAACCAGCCCCGTCGAGGACCCCGATGTCTTGCTCCCTGACAAACTAAACAAATTACTTGCTTTGAGGACGATACAGTGCCACCGACATGGCCCGCGACCAAAACCTGCAGACTCTCCTTCACTGCAGCCAACGTGAGTAAAACATTTAAACGTGTTAACCCTCGCAAGGCTGCCGGCCCAGATGGCATCCCTATCCGCGTCCTCAGAGCATGCGCAGATCAGCTGGCTGGTGTGTTTACGGACATATTCAATCAATCCCTATCCCAGTCTGCTGTTCCCACATGCTTCAAGAGGGCCACCATTGTTCCTGTTCCCAAAAAAGCTAAGGTAACTGAACTAAATGACTATCATGAAGTGTTTTGAGAGACTAGTCAAGGATCATATCACCTCCACCCTACCTGACACCCTAGACCCACTCCAATTTTCATAACGCCCCAATAGGTCCACAGATGCCGTAATCGCAATCACACTGCACACTGCCCTAACCCATCTGGACAAGAGGAATACCTATGTAAGATTGCTGTTCATCGACTACAGCTCAGCATTTAACACCATAGCACCCTCCAAACTCGCCATTAAGCACGAGACCCTGGGTCTCGACACCGCCCTGTGCAACTGGGTCTTGGACTTTCTGACGGGCCGCTCCCACCCCATCTCCACCCCGCTGATCCTCAACACTGGGGCCCCACAAGAGTGCGTTCTCAGCCCTCTCCTGTACTCCCTGTTCACCCATGACTGCATGGCCATGCACGCCTTCAACTCAATCATCAAGTTTGCAGACGACACTACAGTGGTAGACTTGATTACCAACAACGACGAGACTGCCTACAGGGAGGAGGTGAGGGCCCTCGGAGTGTGGTGTCAGGAAAATATCCTCACACTCAACATCAACAAAACAAAGGAGATGATCGTGGACTTCAGGAAACAGCAGAGGGAGCACCCCCCTATCCACATCGACGGGACAGTAGTGGAGACGGTGGAAAGTTTTAAGTTCCTCGTCGTACACATCACGGACAAACTAAATTGGTCAACCCACACAGACAGCATCCTGAAGAAGGCGCACCAACGCCTCTTCAACCTCAGGAGGATGAAGAAATTTGGCTTGTCACCAAAAGCACTCACAAACTTCTACAGATGCACAATCGAGAGCATCCTGTCGGGCTGTATCACTGCAGCAAGCCCACAACAGCAAGGCTTGCCAGAGGGTAGTGAGGTCTGCACAACACATCACCGGGGGCAAACTACCTGCCCTGCAGGACACCTACACCACCCGATGTGACAGGAAGGACATAAAGATCATCAAGGACAACAACCACCGAGCCACTGTCTGTTCACCCCGCTATCATCCAGAAGGCGAGGTCAGTACAGGTGCATCAAAGCTGGGACCGAGAGACTGAAAAACAGCTTCTATCTCAATGCCATCAGACTGTTAGACAGCCATCACTAACATTGAGTGGCTGCTGCCAACATACTGACTCAAATCTCTAGCCACTTGAATAATTAAAAATTGTAATGTAATAAATGTATCACTAGTCACTTTAAACAATGCCACTTTAAATAATGTTATATAATGTTTATATTACATTACTCATCTCATATGTATATACTGTACTCTATACCATCTACTGCATCTTGCCTATGCCGTTCGGCCACCACTCATCCATTTATTTATAGTTCCTAGTTCAATAAAGGTTAATTAAATAAAATGTAAAAATGACAGCATCATGCTGTGGGGATGTTTTTCAGGGACTGGGAGAATAGTCGGGATCAAGGGAAAGATGAACAGAGCAAAGTACCGAGAGATCCTTGATGAAAACCTGCTCCAGAGCGCTCATGACCTCAGACTGGGGTGAAGGTTCACCTTCCAACATGACAACGACCCTAAGGACACAGCCAAGATAACGCAGGAGTGGCTTCAGGACAAGTCTCAATGTCCTTGAGTGGCCCAGCCAGAGCCTGGACTTGAACCTGATCGAAATATCTCTGGAGAGAACTGAAAATAGCTGTGCAGTGACGCTTCCCATCCAACCTGACAGAGAGGATCTGCAGAGAAGAATGGGAGAAACTCCCCAAATACAGGTGTTCCAAGCTTGTAGCATCATACCCAAAAAGACTTGAGGCTGTAATCGCTGCCAAAGGTGCTTCAACAAGCTACTGAGTAAAGGGTCTGAATACTTACGTAAATGTAATATTTCCATTGTTTATTTTTCATACACTTGCAAAACGTTTGTCATTATGGGGTATTGTGTGTAGATTGATGAGTGAAAAAAATATTTAATCTGTTTAAGAATAAGGCTGTAATGTGGAAAAGTGAAGGGGTCTGAATACTCTGAATGCATTGTAATAGTAAATAATATGTAGATAAAATGTATAACATACTAGATCATGTGTATAATACGTCGATAATAGAAGAGACAGAGATATTAGATAGTGGTAGTAGATAACATGAAGATATTATATTATTATTATTATAGACAGATATTAGACTAATAGTAGATAATGGTAGATACTAGTAGATAATAGTAGACAGAGATATTAGACTAATAGTAAATAATAGTAGATACTAGTAGATAATAGTAGACAGAGATATTAGACTAATAGTAGATAATAGTAGACAATAGACTAATAGTAGATAATAGTAGATAATAGACTAACAGTAGATAATAGTAGATAATAGACTAATAGTAGATAATAGTAGATAATAGACTAATAGTAGATAATAGTAGATAATAGTAGACAGAGATATTAGACTAATAGTAGATAATAGTAGATACTAGTAGATACTAGTAGATAATAGTAGACAGAGATATTAGACTAATAGTAGATAATAGTAGATACTAGTAGATACTAGTAGATAATAGTAGACAGAGATATTAGACTAATAGTAGATAATAGTAGATAATAGTAGAGACATTAGATAGTAATAGTAGATAATAGTAGATAACAGTAGATAACAGTAGATAATAGTAGATAATAGTAGATAATAGTAGATAATAGTAGATAAGTAGATAACAGTAGATAATAGTAGATAACAGTAGATAATAGTAGATAATAGTAGATAATAGTAGATAACAGTAGATAACAGTAGATAATAGTAGATAATAGACTAATAGTAGATAATAGTAGATAATAGTAGACAGAGATATTAGACTAATAGTAGATAATAGTAGATAATAGTAGATAATAGACTAATAGTAGATAATAGTAGATAATAGACTAATAGTAGATAATAGTAGATAATAGTAGATAATAGACTAATAGTAGATAATAGTAGATAATAGTAGATAATAGACTAATAGTAGATAATAGTAGATAATAGTAGATAATAGTAGATAACAGTAGATAATATGTAGATAATAGACTAATAGTAGATAATAGTAGATAATAGACTAATAGTAGATAACAGTAGATAATAGTAGATAATAGACTAATAGTAGATAATAGTAGATAATAGTAGACAGAGATATTAGACTAATAGTAGATAATAGTAGATAATAGTAGATAATAGACTAATAGTAGATAATAGTAGATAACAGTAGATAACAGTAGATAATAGACTAATAGTAGATAATAGTAGATAATAGTAGACAGAGATATTAGACTAATAGTAGATAATAGTAGATAATAGTAGATAATAGACTAATAGTAGATAATAGTAGATAATAGACTAATAGTAGATAATAGTAGATAGACTAATAGTAGATAATAGTAGATAATAGTAGACAGAGATATTAGACTAATAGTAGATAATAGTAGATACTAGTAGATACTAGTAGATAATAGTAGACAGAGATATTAGACTAATAGTAGATAATAGTAGATAATAGTAGATACTAGTAGATACTAGTAGATAATAGTAGACAGAGATATTAGACTAATAGTAGATAATAGTAGATAATAGTAGATACTAGTAGATAATAGTAGAGACATTAGATAGTAATAGTAGATAATAGTAGATAACAGTAGATAACAGTAGATAATAGTAGATAACAGTAGATAACAGTAGATAATAGTAGATAATAGACTAATAGTAGATAATAGTAGACAGAGATATTAGACTAATAGTAGATAATAGTAGAGACATTAGATAGTAATAGTAGATAATAGTAGATAATAGTAGATAACAGTAGATAATAGTAGATAATAGTAGATAATAGTAGAGACATTAGATAGTAATAGTAGATAATAGTAGATAACAGTAGATAATAGTAGATAATAGTAGATAACAGTAGATAACAGTAGATAATAGTAGATAATAGACTAATAGTAGATAATAGTAGATAATAGTAGACAGAGATATTAGACTAATAGTAGATAATAGTAGATACTAGTAGATAATAGTAGAGACAGAGGTATTAGACAGTAAGAGTTCTTAACAGTAGATACTAGTAGATATGTAGATAATAGTAGAGACATTAGATAGTAATAGTAGATATGTAGATAATAGTAGAGACATTAGATAGTAATAGTAGATATGTAGATAATAGTATATAATAGTAGAGACTGATTTTAGACTGATTTTACTGATTTTAGACAGTAATAGTAGATACCAGTAGATAATAGTAGATACTAGTAGATATGTAGATAATAGTAGATAATAGTAGAGACAGCTATTAGACAGTAATAGTAGATAATAGTAGATATGTAGATAATAGTAGATATTAGTAGAGACAGCTATTAGACAGTAATAGTAGATACCAGTAGATAATAGTAGATACTAGTAGATATGTAGATAATAAGAGAGACAAAGCTATTAGACAGTAATAGTAGATAATAATAGATACTAGTAGATATGTAGATAATAGTTGGTACTAGTAGAGACAGCTGTTAGACAGTAATAGTAGATAATGGTAGATAATATTAGATACTAGTAGATATGTAGATAATAGTAGATACTAGTAGATATGTAGATAATAGGAGAGACAAAGCTATTAGACAGTAATAGTAGATAATGGTAGATAATATTAGATACTAGTAGATATGTAGATAATAGTAGATACTAGTAGATATGTAGATAATAGGAGAGACAAAGCTATTAGACAGTAATAGTAGATAATAATAGATACTAGTAGATATGTAGATAATAGTAGATACTAGTAGATATGTAGATAACAGCAGATACTAGTAGATATGTAGATAATAGTAGATAATATGTAGAAACAGAACTATTAGACAGTAATAGTAGATAATGGTAGATAATATTAGATACTAGTAGATATGTAGATAATAGTAGATACTAGTAGATATGTAGATAATAGTAGAAACAGAGCTATTAGACAGTAATAGTAGATAACAGACCTGTTGACAGGAAACAATGAGTCCACCAGGTTTCCTTCTATCTTTGCCAGACTGTGTTTAGGAACCAGGAGGGACTCCACGTTACCTTCCACTCTATACCGACTGAAACGCACACACACGCACACACACAAACACAATAGCAGAATAACTTTGTGCAACATGTCATCATGTCAGAATCTGCTACAGGCCTGCACCAATCAACATGTAGGAGTCTGCTACAGGCCTGCACCAATCAACATGTAGGAGTCTGCTACAGGCCTGCACCAATCAACATGTCATCATGTCGGAGTCTGCTACAGGCCTGCACCAATCATCATGTCATCATGTCGGAGTCTGCTACAGGCCTGCACCAATCAACATGTAGGAGTCTGCTACAGGCCTGCACCAATCAACATGTCATCATGTCGGAGTCTGCTACAGGCCTGCACCAATCAACATGTAGGAGTCTGCTACAGGCCTGCACCAATCAACATGTAGGAGTCTGCTACAGGCCTGCACCAATCAACATGTAGGAGTCTGCTACAGGCCTGCACCAATCAACATGTAGGAGTCTGCTACAGGCCTGCACCAATCAACATGTAGGAGTCTGCTACAGGCCTGCACCAATCAACATATAGGAGTCTGCTACAGGCCTGCACCAATCAACATGTAGGAGTCTGCTACAGGCCTGCACCAATCAACATGTAGGAGTCTGCTACAGGCCTGCACCAATCAACATATAGGAGTCTGCTACAGGCCTGCACCAATCAACATGTAGGAGTCTGCTACAGGCCTGCACCAATCAACATATAGGAGTCTGCTACAGGCCTGCACCAATCAACATATAGGAGTCTGCTACAGGCCTGCACCAATCAACATGTAGGAGTCTGCTACAGGCCTGCACCAATCAACATGTAGGAGTCTGCTACAGGCCTGCACCAATCAACATGTAGGAGTCTGCTACAGGCCTGCACCAATCAACATATAGGAGTCTGCTACAGGCCTGCACCAATCAACATGTAGGAGTCTGCTACAGGCCTGCACCAATCAACATGTAGGAGTCTGCTACAGGCCTGCACCAATCAACATGTAGGAGTCTGCTACAGGCCTGCACCAATCAACATGTAGGAGTCTGCTACAGGCCTGCACCAATCAACATGTCACCATGTAGGAGTCTGCTACAGGCCTGCACCAATCAACATGTAGGAGTCTGCTACAGACCTGCACCAATCAACATGTAGGAGTCTGCTACAGGCCTGCACCAATCAACATGTAGGAGTCTGCTCCAGACCTGCACCAATCAACATGTCACCATGTAGGAGTCTGCTACAGGTCTGCACCAATCAACATGTAGGAGTCTGCTACAGGCCTGCACCAATCAACATATAGGAGTCTGCTACAGGCCTGCACCAATCAACATGTAGGAGTCTGCTACAGGCCTGCACCAATCAACATATAGGAGTCTGCTACAGGCCTGCACCAATCAACATGTAGGAGTCTGCTACAGGCCTGCACCAATCAACATATAGGAGTCTGCTACAGGCCTGCACCAATCAACATGTAGGAGTCTGCTACAGGCCTGCACCAATCAACATGTAGGAGTCTGCTACAGGCCTGCACCAATCAACATGTAGGAGTCTGCTACAGGCCTGCACCAATCAACATGTAGGAGTCTGCTACAGGCCTGCACCAATCAACATGTCACCATGTAGGAGTCTGCTACAGGCCTGCACCAATCAACATGTAGGAGTCTGCTACAGACCTGCACCAATCAACATGTAGGAGTCTGCTACAGGCCTGCACCAATCAACATGTCACCATGTAGGAGTCTGCTACAGGCCTGCACCAATCAACATGTAGGAGTCTGCTACAGACCTGCACCAATCAACATGTAGGAGTCTGCTACAGGCCTGCACCAATCAACATGTAGGAGTCTGCTCCAGACCTGCACCAATCAACATGTCACCATGTAGGAGTCTGCTACAGGTCTGCACCAATCAACATGTAGGAGTCTGCTACAGGCCTGCACCAATCAACATGTAGGAGTCTGCTCCAGACCTGCACCAATCAACATGTAGGAGTCTGCTACAGGCCTGCACCAATCAACATGTAGGAGTCTGCTACAGGTCTGCACCAATCAACATGTAGGAGTCTGCTACAGGCCTGCACCAATCAACATGCTGTGGCCTTCATGCCATGTGGCTTCTTTTTCTGAATAAAAAAATATAACATTGAGCTCTGTATTTTTAGGTGTGTCTGTTACCTGAAGCTGGCCCCCAGCAGGACAGACACCAGTACGGGGGCGGAGGCGAAGAAGACTGGGTGGCTCGCCACGAACCGACCCAGAGCCTGGAAAGAGCTCCTCAGGCCTGCCTGCAACACCTGAATCACACACACACACATAGATACACACACAAACACATCAACATCCTTTCTCTCTCTCACACACACACAATCATCCTTCTCTCTCTCACAAACACACCTGGCGCAGCATCCTCCTAGCGCGCTCTGGACACAACGTCTTGAGCCTCTCCCACCAGCGAGAGGAAACAGCGGGCACGCCGACCATCAGGTGCACACAGCATCGGGTCCACAGGCACTACTGTCCCAGTGTTCTCCGGTAGACAGACAGAAAGACAGACAGAAAGACAGACAGGAAGACAGCCTAGTTGTCCCTGGTCAGACAGCTTCTTTTCAGGGCTTCACTCATCAGAGCCCCTGGCGGCAGACTGTAGCTCCAACAGATAAATAACCTGCAGATCTCTGTCTTTCTCTTGCTCTCTGTCTCTCGCTATATATGTATATATATATTCCCCCTCTATTTCTCTCTTCCCCCAACTTGCTCTCTTTCCCCCCACTTCCTCTCTTTCCCCCAAATCTCTGTCTTTACTCCCTCAACTCTCCCTCTCTCTACAGGTTGGGTGCAGCAGACAGTAGACACGGTAGCCTAGAGAGCAGCAGATGCCGGGAGATAATGGCACTTCTATAGAGACAGCTCCATCGATAGACGACAGAACTCGAACTAACCTACATGGGTAAATGAAGGCAACAGAGACCCAGTGAAAGCAGCCAAGAGAAGCGATAGCCTATCCTTAAAGCAGCTAGATGGTGACGTTATCATCCAGAGTGGGCGCAGTGGACCCCTCATATCTCCCGCCTCATCCACCCTTCTCTGGGTGTAGCCAAGATAGATAAAATCGCTAGTTTAGCACGGTAACTCGGTAATCCAGTAGCACTGGCCCAGGGAGTGCAGGCTCGGTAAAACTAGGTGAAAAAAAGATTTCCCGGTGTGTGTAGGTGATGTTATCCGGTTAGGAAGGGCTGCAGCGGTAAAGGCTTTGTCATCGCCTCCTCACGCGCTACTGCCCCATTATCACCCCGGTGGCTCCACGCCACTCTCTCTTCCACTGGCCGCTCCTCTCCGTTGTCTTCACGCTCTAACAAACTGACATTACTAATTACCGGCTGGCTGGCAAACAGTGATTCCGTTACTGATGCACCTCTTCCCGCGCCCCGCCTCGCTGGTAATGCAGAGACTCAAACTCCGAATATCAGTTTTTTCAGGCAGTCACTGGGAGCGCCAGCCTCTTTCTCTGTAACTGTTATCAGTTACCAGCTAAAATATTACAATCAGATTACAGATACTTTTCAAAAATAATTACTTATACTTTTACATTCACATCCATATTTGTGAGAAAAAAATCTGACATTCAATAAATCATTGAAAAAAAGTCACACGTTTAAATTTAAATTGGTTAAATTTGTTCCACCTGAGGGAGAACACAAGTCAGAGTCTAATATGATGACACACAAAATGCATTTGATGGATCCTTTTGTCTTCTTCTAATGCCTCTCAAGGGGAAAGTAATCCAGAAGTAACTGAATGTAATCAGATTGTGTTCTCCCTCTCTCACTCTCATCACTCTGTTTGGTTCTGACCCTTGTGATATTTAGCTCCAATCTCACTGGTCACTCTGAGTGCCGCTGTACTGTATGTTTACTGTTGGAATGTATTTAGCTGTTTCCATAGCGACCAGACAGACCACTTCTTCTTTGACAAGCTCTGGTTCCCATGGTGATGGCTCCTGGTGCTATGGTGACACACACAGAGCGAAGAGAGAGAGCGAAGAGAGAGAAAAGAGAGAGCAGAAAGAGAAGAGAGAGCAGAGAGAGCAAAGAGAGAGAGCAGAGAGAGAGCACAGAGAGAGAGCAGAGAGAGAGAGAAGAGAGAGAGCACAGAGAGAGAGCAGAGAGACCAGAGAGAGAGCACAGAGAGAGAGCAGAGAGAGCGAAGAGAGACCAGAGAGAGAGCACAGAGAGAGAGCAGAGAGAGCAGAGAGAGCGAAGAGAGCAGAGAGAGAGAAGAGAGAGAGAGCAGAGAGAGAGCACAGAGAGAGAGCAGAGAGAGAGAAGAGAGAGAGAGCAGAGAGAGAGCACAGAGAGAGAGCAGAGAGAGAGAGCACAGAGAGAGAGAAGAGAGAGAGAGCAGAGAGAGCGAAGAGAGAGCAGAGAGAGAGAAGGAAGAGAGAGCAGAGAGAGAGAAGAGAGAGAGAGCAGAGAGAGAGACTGACACAATTAGACCCAAACAAATCATGACTTGACACATTGGAAAGGAATAACAACAAAAAAAACAGAACAAACTAGAATGCAATTTGGCCCTAAACCAGTGGTTCTTAACCTGGGTTCGATCGAACCCCAGGGGTTCGGTGAGTCAGTCTCAGGGGTTCGGCGGAGGTCAAGACAAACATCCGATTCATATGATTCGTGATGACCCGCTCCGCTTGGCCATCATTGGCTGCAGGTGATCACGCTACATCACTTGGCCTATCTGTGCTGCAGGGAATTTGGCGCGCTCAGTTTGTGACTGTGGTGATGGTATGTCTTGTGATTTCTTTCTTAATATTTTAATCCCTTCATACTTACTATGTCGAGCAAAAAAAGAAAGTGGTCGGACGAATATGTACAATATGGATTTACATGTATAACCGAGCGTGATGGGAGTCAATGTCCTAACTGCATGATTTGCAATGCCAAGTTGAGCAATTCTAGTCTAGCACCGGCAAAACTAAGAGAACACTTCCTTAAGCTGCATGGAGATGGAAAATACAAGAACACAACACTCGCTGAATTCAAGGTGAAGAGAGCCAGATTCGATGAAAAGGCTACTCTGCCTGTTCTCGGCTTTGTACCCATCAACAAACCGATCCTCACAGCATCGTACGAAGTTGCTTACCTGATCGCAAAGCAGGGCAAACCACACACCATTGGTGAAACACTCATAAAACCAGCTGTGTTGAAGATGGCGAATATCATGCTGGGAAAAGAGGCCGAAGTTAAGTTATCCCAAATTTCTCTTTCAAATGACACCATCAGCGACAGAATAGAGGACATGAGCAAAGACATCTTGGCTCAAGTAGTTGCAGATCTGATTTCAAGCCCGGCAAAATTCAGCCTTCAACTCGACGAGACCACAGACGTTTCCAATCTAAGCCAGCTTGCTGTATTCGTGCGCTACGTGAAAGACGACGTGATAAAGGAAGAATTTTTATTTTGTAAGCCTCTTACAACAACAACTAAGGCAGCCGATGTGAAGAAACTTGTGGATGACTTCTTCAAAGACAACAGTCTTTCGTGGGATATGGTTTCTGCAGTTTGTTCGGATGGAGCTCCAGTCATGCTGGGAAGAAAGTCTGGTTTTGGTGCGCTAGTGAAAGCCGATGCACCACACATCATTGTTACGCATTGTATTCTGCACAGGCATGCGTTGGCAACAAAAACCTTGCCTCCAAAACTGGCAGAAGTATTAAAAATTGTAGTGGAATGCGTGAACTATGTGCGAACTAGTGCTCTGCGGCATCGCATCTTCAGTGAGCTGTGTAAAGAAATGGGCTCTGAATTCGAGGTACTTCTGTACCATTCTAACGTTAGGTGTTTATCCCGGGGACAGGTGCTGAATCGTGTTTTTGCCGTGCGTGTGGAATTAGCCCTGTTTTTGCAAGAGCACCAACATTGTCATGCAGATTGCTTCAAAAATTCTGAGTTCATTCTCATTTTAGCGTACATGGCCGATATCTTCGCAGCTCTCAATCATCTCAATCAAAAGATGCAGGGCGGTGGAGTCAACATCATCGAAGCGGAGGAAAACCTGAAGGCTTTTCAAAAAAGCTACCGTTATGGAAACGACGAACAGAGAACAATAACTTTGCAAACTTTCCCCTGCTGGACGACTGTGTAAGTAAGATCGAAGATGTATCTGGAATCAGAGACATTTCTGTACCCGCTGAACTGAAGCAAGCAATAGCCACGCACTTAGATGAGCTTGCAAAGTCTTTCGACGGATACTTCCCTACAAGAGAGTCATATCCAGCATGGGTGAGACAGCCGTTCACGTTTAGTGTTGAGACAACAGATGTCAATGATGAATACCTCGATGAAATCATTGAAATTCAGCAGAGCCAGGTTCAACAGCAACTCTTCAGAACAACAACGCTTTCAACGTTTTGGTGTCAACAAATGGTAACGTACCCTGTTATTGCTAAGAAAGCTCTGGAGATTTTCATACCGTTTGTTACAACATATCTTTGCGAGCAATCCTTTTTGAGGATGCTGGACATAAAAACGAAGAAAAGGAACAGACTTTGTTGCGAAAATGACATGAGAGTGGCACTTGCCAAGGTGAAGCCGCGCATTTCTGAACTGGTCTCTGAAAGGCAACAGCAGAAGTCACACTGATTTGCAGTAAATATTCATTATTATGTTTTTGTTTTTGTTTTTGTGAAAATGATAATCTGTGTGAAAATGTTTTGATGATTTTGTTCTTTGAAAACAGTGATGTTGATGCACGGTTCATTTTGTGCACCAGTCAAATATATACCTATGTTTTGAATTAGATTTTTTTTTTTCAATTAAGAAGGGTTCGGTGAATGCGCATATGAAACTGTTGGGGTTCAGTACCTCCAACAAGGTTAAGAACCACTGCCCTAAAAAGAGAGTACCTGCCCACTGTGACTGACCCAAACTTAAGGGAAGCTTTGACTTTGTACAGACTTAGTGAGCCTTGCTATTGAGAAAGGCCACCGTAGGAAGACCTGGCTCTCAAGAGAAGACAGGCTATGTGCACACTGCACACAAAATGAGGTGGAAACTGAGCTGCACTTCCTAACCTCCTGCCAAATGTATGACCGACCATATGTGACCCAGAAAACTAGGTGTATGTCGCAAGTTACGACTTCACAGGAGAGCCGTTTGAACGTAAAAAAAATATGTTTTTTATCAAATGTTTTTTGGCAGAAATGCCTTCTCGAACAAGTGAATTTTCATGTGCCTTAATAACAAACTTGTATGCCGTCTGTAAATATGAATACAATTGTTAAATTACGAGCCTTGTTGGTTAAGCCACAGAAAAAGTAGCCAAAACTAGCCATGATTGGCTGAGATAATGAGTGGGCAGGACATGCCGAGAGAGGAGTTGATTAGTCTACCATATTGAAAGCTTCTGTCTATTTGATCTCTGTGTTTGTAATCCTGTCGACCATTTTTTTTAATGTTTTGTGTCGTGGAGCTGCATCCTCCGCTTTCTGGAGGATCAAGTTTTGAAATCAGTGTAATTAGAGTATGATAGCTAAAGAGATGGAGAAATCACCTGTCTCTGGATTACATCTTCAAACTAAGGGCAACCGTGGTATGGCATCCCTGACAGGGAGACGTGTCCATCATGTATGATGATGTATACAGGTAAAATAGCTACATTTTCAGATATTACATGTATCTACATTTTGAAAGAAAGTGGTTTCATTTCAAGCTAAAATGTACTGTTAGCTAACTAGCTACGATTAGCTGGCTGGCTCCCTAGCTGACGTTATGATTTGTTTCCCAGAGCCGTTTGCTGTCCTAGTTAGAGCCTAATGTTAGCTAGCTAGCTACGATTAGCTGGCTGGCTCCCTAGCTAACGCTATGATTTGTTTCCCAGAGCCGTTTGCTGTCCTAGTTAGAGCCTAATGTTAGCTAGCTAACATTGAACCTGGTTGGTTAGCTCCCAGCATTGTTAGGCATTGTTGGCACTTTGTTAATTGTTGCTACTTTGTTCACTGCTGGCACTTTGTTCATTGTTGTTTAACTAGCTAACGTTAGTTGGCTGGCTCATTAGCTAACGTTGCGTGACGTGTGATCTTAAACGTTGTTTACCTAGCTAGGTTCATTGTTTACCAAGCTAGCTTGTTATATGTCTTATGTCTTAAGCTTAAGCTAAAGTGTACTGTTAGCTAGCTAGCTAACTTTAGCTGACTGTCTCCCTAGCGGACGCGATTATTTGTTTTCCAGAGCTGTTTGCTTTTCTATTTAGAGCCTAATGTTAGGCATTGTTGGCACTTTGTTCATTGTTGGCACTTTGTTCATTTTTGTTTAACTAGTTAACATTAGGTGGCTGGCTCGTTAGCTAACATTATGTGATGTGTGTACAACACCCGTTGAATATGGCCTGTGTCAGTAAACGTCTGCAAAAAACCTTATACTCACAAACACACACTCTCAGCCAACGCTGCTGTCCCATGTTATCGAGACACTAAAGCACAGGACACTTCCCATTTCACACTGTGTATTTACATCCTGGATCCCATCATACTATTTCTACTACTGTAAATGTGATTTTAGTTACACTGTTCATACACATGGCATATTTATTTATATACTGGATTCTTAACATAGCTTACTCTAGTGTATCTACTGCTGTACATATTATTCTTAGTTTATCTTGTATAAATTCCCAGTGATTGCATTTTGATACTGCTACAGTGCTATTTGGGTTGTTAATTGGATTCGTCCTGCCTTTTTGTATTTATTTTTCTTGACATTTTAATTGTTTGACATTTTACTGCATTGTTAGGAGCTAGCATTTCATTGCACCGCTTCATTGCACCGCTATAACACCTGCTAAACCAATAAACTTTGATTTGATTTGTTAAAGCAAAAGAAAATCCCATGACTGAACCTCATCTCAGATGGATTGTCTGGGGCCAAGTTAAACCCCTCTTTCATGTAAAAACAAAAGTCATGACCATCATGCTTTTAGGGAAAGAGGATCATTTTGTGCATGCATTAAACTGTAAGTTATTCCAGTCCCCTTGCTTAAGGGGTCCGCTGTCCTCCCCGGTATAATTAATTTATGTTGAAGGACTGAGAAACTCAGTTCTGTTGACTTTTTAGATTGACTTTCTACTCCAAAATGAATGAAAAAAAATCTAAAATGATATTTAAAATATGAGCCCAATAACTGATGCAACATAGTGGCTATAAATACATGGGCTGAAGTATGGGGTTGTCAATTTGCATTTACCCTGTTGGATACCAGAGACATGGACTGTTCTCCATGATCCCGTCCGGCATGTGGTACTGATGCATCAAGGCTCTCACAAACAGACTCCTAAACAGCTTCTATAAGACTGTTATATGGCTAACAACTACTGCTCTCCCTCTCCCACAGACTATCCACACTGACTCTATGCCCATCCACAGGTCTCTACCCACTCAGACAAAAACCTACGCTGCTGCTACAAAGAGTATTGATTAGATTTAGTACTCCATTACGCTGCTGTCCAATGATTATTGATTGTCATTACAATTAGTATCCATCTATTTATCCTGCTACTGGTCACTACTCCTCCTGTTTACATGTATATATTACAATTAGTATCTATCTATTTATCCTGCTACTGGTCACTACTCCTCCTGTTTACATGTATATATTACAATTAGTATCTATCTATTTATCCTGCTACTGGTCACTACTCCTCCTGTTTACATGTATATATTACAATTAGTATCTATCTATTTATCCTGCTACTGGTCACTACTCCTCCTGTTTACATGTATATATTACAATTAGTATCTATCTATTTATCCTGCTACTGGTCACTACTCCTCCTGTTTACATGTATATATTACAATTAGTATCTATCTATTTATCCTGCTACTGGTCACTACTCCTCCTGTTTACATGTATATATTACAATTAGTATCTATCTATTTATCCTGCTACTGGTCACTACTCCTCCTGTTTACATGTATATATTACAATTAGTATCTATCTATTTATCCTGCTACTGGTCACTACTAATACTGTTTACATGTATATATTACAATTCGTATCTATCTATTTATCCTGCTACTGTCACTACTCCTCCTGTTTACATGTATATATTACAATTAGTATCCATCTATTTATCCTGCTACTGGTCACTACTCCTCCTGTTTACATGTATATATTACAATTAGTATCTATCTATTTATCCTGCTACTGGTCACTACTCCTCCTGTTTACATGTATATATTACAATTAGTATCTATCTATTTATCCTGCTACTGGTCACTACTAATACTGTTTACATGTATATATTACAATTAGTATCTATCTATTTATCCTGCTACTGGTCACTACTAATACTGTTTACATGTATATATTACAATTAGTATCTATCTATTTATCCTGCTACTGGTCACTACTAATACTGTTTACATGTATATATTACAATTAGTATCTATCTATTTATCCTGCTACTGGTCACTACTAATACTGTTTACATGTATATATTACAATTAGTATCTATCTATTTATCCTGCTACTGGTCACTACTCCTCCTGTTTACATGTATATATTACAATTAGTATCTATCTATTTATCCTGCTACTGGTCACTACTCCTCCTGTTTACATGTATATATTACAATTAGTATCTATCTATTTATCCTGCTACTGGTCACTACTCCTCCTGTTTACATGTATATATTACAATTAGTATCTATCTATTTATCCTGCTACTGGTCACTACTAATACTGTTTACATGTATATATTACAATTAGTATCTATCTATTTATCCTGCTACTGGTCACTACTAATACTGTTTACATGTATATATTACAATTAGTATCTATCTATTTATCCTGCTACTGGTCACTACTCCTCCTGTTTACATGTATATATTACAATTAGTATCTATCTATTTATCCTGCTACTGGTCACTACTAATACTGTTTACATGTATATATTACAATTAGTATCTATCTATTTATCCTGCTACTGGTCACTACTCCTCCTGTTTACATGTATATATTACAATTAGTATCTATCTATTTATCCTGCTACTGGTCACTACTCCTCCTGTTTACATGTATATATTACAATTAGTATCTATCTATTTATCCTGCTACTGGTCACTACTAATACTGTTTACATGTATATATTACAATTAGTATCTATCTATTTATCCTGCTACTGGTCACTACTAATACTGTTTACATGTATATATTACAATTAGTATCTATCTATTTATCCTGCTACTGGTCACTACTCCTCCTGTTTACATGTATATATTACAATTAGTATCTATCTATTTATCCTGCTACTGGTCACTACTAATACTGTTTACATGTATATATTACAATTAGTATCTATCTATTTATCCTGCTACTGGTCACTACTCCTCCTGTTTACATGTATATATTACAATTAGTATCTATCTATTTATCCTGCTACTGGTCACTACTAATACTGTTTACATGTATATATTACAATTAGTATCTATCTATTTATCCTGCTACTGGTCACTACTAATACTGTTTACATGTATATATTACAATTAGTATCTATCTATTTATCCTGCTACTGGTCACTACTAATACTGTTTACATGTATATATTACAATTAGTATCTATCTATTTATCCTGCTACTGGTCACTACTAATACTGTTTACATGTATATATTACAATTAGTATCTATCTATTTATCCTGCTACTGGTCACTACTAATACTGTTTACATGTATATATTACAATTAGTATCTATCTATTTATCCTGCTACTGGTCACTACTCCTCCTGTTTACATGTATATATTACAATTAGTATCTATCTATTTATCCTGCTACTGGTCACTACTCCTCCTGTTTACATGTATATATTACAATTAGTATCTATCTATTTATCCTGCTACTGGTCACTACTCCTCCTGTTTACATGTATATATTACAATTAGTATCTATCTATTTATATAAGGTACTGACACTGACCTGTATAACTAACCACTCCAGTACATTGAATAAGGTACTATCCTGTATAACTAACCACTCCAGTACATTGAATAAGGTACTATCCTGTATAACTAACCACTCCAGTACATTGAATAAGGTACTATCCTGTATAACTAACCACTCCAGTACATTGAATAAGGTACTATCCTGTATAACTAACCACTCCAGTACCCCTGAACATTGAATAAGGTAATGACACTGGGGCCTCCCGAATGGTGCAGCGGTCTAAGGCACTGCATCTCAGTGCTAGAGGCGCCACTAAAGACCTGGGTACGTTCCCAGGCTGTATCACAACCGGCCGTGATTGTGAGTCCCATAGGGCGGTGCACAATTGGCCCAGCGTCATCCGAGTTAGGGAAGGGTTTGGACGGAGGGCTTTACTTGACTCCTTGCGCTCTAGCGACTCCTTGTGGTGGGCAGGGCGCCTGCGGCTGACCTCAGACGTCTGTTGGACGATGTTTCCTCCACCCCATAGGTGCAGCTGGCTTCCGGGTTAAGCTGGCAGGTGATAAGAAGCGTGGTTAGGCAGGTGCTGTTTTGGAGGACGCATGACTCGACCTTCGCCTCCAGAGCCCGTTGGGGAGTTGCAGAGATGAGACAAGATCGAAATTGGGGAGAAAAAGGTGGTAAGAATAAATAATGGGTACTGACACTCACCTGTATATACAACCACTCCATTACCCCTGGACATTGAATAAGGTACTGACACTCACCTGTATATACAACCACTCCATTACCCCTGGACATTGACTAAGGTACCGACACTGACCTGTATATACAACCACTCCATTACCCCTGGACATTGAATAAGGTACCGACACTGACCTGTATATACAACCACTCCATTACCCCTGGACATTGACTAAGGTACCGACACTCACCTGTATATACAACCACTCCATTACCCCTGGACATTGAATAAGGTACCGACACTCACCTGTATATACAACCACTCCATTACCCCTGGACATTGACTAAGGTACCGACACTCACCTGTATATACAACCACTCCATTACCCCTGGACATTGAATAAGGTACCGACACTGACCTGTATATACAACCACTCCATTACCCCTGGACATTGACTAAGGTACCGACACTCACCTGTATATACAACCACTCCATTACCCCTGGACATTGAATAAGGTACCGACACTCACCTGTATATACAACCACTCCATTACCCCTGGACATTGAATAAGGTACCGACACTCACCTGTATATACAACCACTCCATTACCCCTGGACATTGAATAAGGTACCGACACTCACCTGTATATACAACCACTCCAGTACCCCTGGACATTGACTAAGGTACCGACACTCACCTGTATATACAACCACTCCAGTACCATTGCACATTGAATAAGGTACCGACACTGACCTGTATATACAACCACTCCAGTACCATTGCACATTGAATAAGGTACCGACACTGACCTGTATATACAACCACTCCAGTACCATTGCACATTGAATAAGGTACCGACACTGACCTGTATATACAACCACTCCAGTACCATTGCACATTGAATAAGGTACCGACACTGACCTGTATATACAACCACTCCAGTACCATTGCACATTGACTAAGGTACCGACACTGACCTGTATATAAAACCACTCCAGTACCATTGCACATTGACTAAGGTACCGACACTGACCTGTATATAAAACCACTCCAGTACCATTGCACATTGACTAAGGTACCGACACTGACCTGTATATAAAACCACTCCAGTACCATTGCACATTGACTAAGGTACCGACACTGACCTGTATATACAACCACTCCATTACCCCTGGACATTGAATAAGGTACCGACACTGACCTGTATATACAACCACTCCAGTACCATTGCACATTGAATAAGGTACCGACACTGACCTGTATATACAACCACTCCAGTACCATTGCACATTGAATAAGGTACCGACACTGACCTGTATATACAACCACTCCAGTACCATTGCACATTGAATAAGGTACCGACACTGACCTGTATATACAACCACTCCAGTACCATTGCACATTGAATAAGGTACCGACACTGACCTGTATATACAACCACTCCAGTACCATTGCACATTGAATAAGGTACCGACACTGACCTGTATATACAACCACTCCAGTACCATTGCACATTGACTAAGGTACCGACACTGACCTGTATATAAAACCACTCCAGTACCATTGCACATTGACTAAGGTACCGACACTGACCTGTATATAAAACCACTCCAGTACCATTGCACATTGACTAAGGTACCGACACTGACCTGTATATAAAACCACTCCAGTACCATTGCACATTGACTAAGGTACCGACACTGACCTGTATATAAAACCACTCCAGTACCATTGCACATTGACTAAGGTACCGACACTGACCTGTATATAAAACCACTCCAGTACCATTGCACATTGACTAAGGTACCGACACTGACCTGTTTATAAAACCACTCCAGTACCATTGCACATTGACTAAGGTACCGACACTGACCTGTATATAAAACCACTCCAGTACCATTGCACATTGAATAAGGTACTGACACTGACCTGTATATACAACCACTCCAGTACCATTGCACATTGACTAAGGTACCGACACTGACCTGTATATAAAACCACTCCAGTACCATTGCACATTGACTAAGGTACCGACACTGACCTGTATATAAAACCACTCCAGTACCATTGCACATTGACTAAGGTACCGACACTGACCTGTATATAAAACCACTCCAGTACCATTGCACATTGACTAAGGTACCGACACTGACCTGTATATAAAACCACTCCAGTACCATTGCACATTGACTAAGGTACCGACACTGACCTGTATATAAAACCACTCCAGTACCATTGCACATTGACTAAGGTACCGACACTGACCTGTATATAAAACCACTCCAGTACCATTGCACATTGACTAAGGTACCGACACTGACCTGTATATAAAACCACTCCAGTACCATTGCACATTGACTAAGGTACCGACACTGACCTGTATATAAAACCACTCCAGTACCATTGCACATTGACTAAGGTACCGACACTGACCTGTATATAAAACCACTCCAGTACCATTGCACATTGACTAAGGTACCGACACTGACCTGTTTATAAAACCACTCCAGTACCATTGCACATTGACTAAGGTACCGACACTGACCTGTATATAAAACCACTCCAGTACCATTGCACATTGAATAAGGTACTGACACTGACCTGTATATACAACCACTCCAGTACCATTGCACATTGACTAAGGTACCGACACTGACCTGTATATAAAACCACTCCAGTACCATTGCACATTGACTAAGGTACCGACACTGACCTGTATATAAAACCACTCCAGTACCATTGCACATTGACTAAGGTACCGACACTGACCTGTATATAAAACCACTCCAGTACCATTGCACATTGACTAAGGTACCGACACTGACCTGTATATAAAACCACTCCAGTACCATTGCACATTGAATAAGGTACTGACACTGACCTGTATATACAACCACTCCAGTACCATTGCACATTGACTAAGGTACCGACACTGACCTGTATATACAACCACTCCAGTACCCCTTATAGCAGAGTCTGGTAACCCAGGGAACACTCGAAAGGCGAGAGCCCAGTGGCCGAGCAGGGAAGGGTGCTCCGGGCGTACTCCACTTACACGAGTTGCTGGCTCCCGTTTGAGAATTTAGCAGTTCGTCCAACCTGCCTCACAACCGCAGACCACGTGTATTGTGTAGTGTGGGCGAGCGGTTTGTGGATGTCAACGTTTTGAACAGACTGCCTCATGGTGCCCGTGGGGTTATGGTATGGGCATGCATAAGCTACGGACAACGAACACAATTGTATTTTATCTATGGCAATTTGAATGGACAGAGGCACCGTGATGAGATCTTGAGGCCCAATGTCATGCCACTCATCCACCGCTATCACCTCATGTTTCAGTATGATAATGTACACAATTCCCTGGAAGTTGAAATTGTCCCAGTTCTTCCATGGCCTCATACTCACCAGACATGTCACACAATGAGCATGTTTGGGATGATCTGGATCTACATGTATGGGAGTGTGTTCCAGTTCCTGCCAATATCCAGCAACTTCACACAGCCCTTGAAGAGGAGTGGGTTGACATTCCAGGCCACAATCAACAGCCTGATCAACTCTATGTGAAAGAGAAGTGTCACGCTGCATGAGACAAATGGTCACACCAGATACTGACAAGTTTTCTGATCCACGCCACTACCTTTTGTTTAAGGTCTCTGTGACCAACAGATGCATTTCTGTATTTTCAGTCATGTGAAATCCATTGATTATGGCCTAATGAATTGATTTAAATTGACTGATTTCCTTATATGAACTGTAAATCAGTAAAATCTTTGAGATTGTTGCATGTTGCAGTTATATTTTTTGTTCATTATACAGTATTTTCAGCCCGAGGGCACAGAGAAAACTTTGGCAGCAAGGCATGGATCTAACGGCGTTCATCTGTTGAAGGAGAGTCGGACCAAAATGCAGCGTGGTGGTTACTCATGTTCTTTAATGAAGAATCTAGCGATACATGAAATACCTAAATAAATACAAAACAACAAACGGAACGTGAAACCTAATTACAGCCTATCTGGTGAAACTACACGGAGACAGGAACAATCACCCACGAAATACACAGTGAAACCCCGGCTACCTAAATATGGTTCCCAATCAGAGACAACGAGAATTACCTGACTCTGATTGAGAACCGCCTCAGGCAGCCAAACCTATGCTACACCCCTACTCAGCCGCAATCCCAATGCCTACAAAACCCCAATACGAAACACAACAAAATAAACCCATGTCACACCCTGGCCTGACCAAATATATAATGAAAACACAAAACACAAAGACCATGGCGTGACAATGGATTTCTATCCCCTCAAAAACAACCACTCCAAAATCAAGAAATCTGTGCAGTGACGGAGAACTTTAACCCGAGTCTATAACAGTGAGAGAGCGAGTGTGACAAGTGGCTCCGTTGGTAGTGCTTGCAATACCAGGGTTGTGGGTTCAATTCCCATAGGGGACCAGAAAGTAAATGTAGGCAACACTAACGTCCAGTTGGCCAGTTTAACAACATGTAAATAGCAGAAGCACAACACTGCTACTAATCAACAGAGGAGCAGAAAGAGTGGGAGGGAAGAGAGACAACAGGGAGACAAAAACATTTCTGAACTAAATTAATCCTCCAGAGTTTGATGTCACATCTGCAGCCATCCACACACAGCTGATGGATAGATGAGCAGACAGGTAAAGACCAGGGAGGGAAAGGTTTGATGCTGCAGATGTGTGCGCACACTGTGTGTGAATGTGTGTATTCTTTAGGGGATTTAAGTCCATTCAACCTCTCAGAGCTGATCTGTAAATATCACTCTTCCTCCTTCCTCTTCCCACATTCAATGCCTCCCTTTACCTCTTTTCCGTATCTCTCTTCCTCTCTCACTCAGACGGACTCTTCTCCTGCTTTAGACCAGTTGTCTCTCGTTCTTCCTCTACCTCTCTCCCTCTTTCTCTAGTTTCTCTTTCTATACCTCTCTCTACCCCTCTACCTCTTATTCCCTCTTTCTCTACCTCTCTCCCTCTACCCCTCTTTTTCTACCTCTCCCTCTTTCTCTACCTCTACCTCTACCCCTCTTTTTCTACCTCTCCCTCTTTCTCTACCTCTCCCCCTCTTTTTCTACCTCTCCCTCTTTCTCTCCCTCTACCCCTCTTTTTCTACCTCTCCCTCTACCTCTCTCCCTCTACCCCTCTTTTTCTACCTCTCCCTCTTTTTCTACCTCTCCCTCTTTTTCTACCTCTCCCTCTTTCTCTACCTCTCTCCCTCTCCCTTATTTTCTCTGTCTCTGAGTGTTCAGAAAAAGACAGAGAGACAGATAGACAGTAAACATGTTTTCTACCTTTTAGAGAAGTCTGATTAGATTATAGTTACAGACCAGAAACAGAGATGACAGACACACAGTGAGGTGTAACTGTTTTATGTAGACACGCTATAGGTTGCCAAGGGAACTGCAGACATAATTGACTATAATAGCCAGGATGAATCTCTAACTCAGAGAGAGAAGAGGACGTATGTGTGTGCGTGTGCGATTTTGTTCCCGGTAATATCAGTCATGTTATACTCAGCCTTAGTAAAGACTCTGCTCTATCTCACAGAGTTTAATACATCCAAACACACAGGGAATATTCATCAGAAATATAGACAATTTCAATCACATCAGTTAAAGAGAGACAGATACAACACTGTTTTAATAAAGTAATATAGAATACATAAAGTTACAGTAATATAGAATAAATCAAGTAACAGTAATATAGAATAAATCAAGTTACAGTAATATAGAATAAATCAAGTTACAGTAATATAGAATAAATCAAGTTACAGTAATATACAATAAATCAAGTTACAGTAAAATAGAATAAATCAAGTTACAGTAATATAGAATAAATCAAGTTACAGTAATATAGAATAAATCAAGTTACAGTAATATAGAATAAATCAAATTGTTGTAATATAGAATAAATCAAGTTACAGTAATATAGAATAAATCAAATTGTTGTAATATAGAATAAATCAAGTTACAGTAATATAGAATAAATCAAATTGTTGTAATATAGAATAAATCAAGTTACAGTAATATAGAATAAATCAAGTTACAGTAATATAGAATAAATCAAGTTACAGTAATATAGAATAAATCAAGTTACAGTAATATAGAATAAATCAAGCTACAGTAATATAGAATAATTCAAGTTAGAGTAATATAGAATAAATCAAGCTACAGTAATATAGAATAAATCAAGTTACAGTAATATAGAATAAATCAAGCTACAGTAATATAGAATAAATCAAGTTACAGTAATATAGAATAAATCAAGTTACAGTAATATAGAATAAATCAAGCTACAGTAATATAGAATAAATCAAGTTACAGTAATATAGAATAAATCAAGCTACAGTAATATAGAATAAATCAAGTTACAGTAATATAGAATAAATCAAGTTACAGTAATATAGAATAAATCAAGCTACAGTAATATAGAATAAATCAAGTTACAGTAATATAGAATAAATCAAGTTACAGTAATATAGAATAAATCAAGTTACTGCATCACACACACACAAGAGGGAGAGGAGGGAGAGAAAGGAAAATGTCAGTGGGATTCAGCAGTAGAACACTTTACCAAATACGGCAGGACTCCGCCCCTCGGTTCATAACCGATGAATCAGGACAGCTGAACGCCTGTCGGAACTCCTCATAGTTACTCATTGCCCCGACAACCCTGCGTAGCAACAGAAAAGAGTGGGGTCAGAAACGTTGAAACTAAAGGTGTGTTTGTGTGTGTATGAGTTCTTACCTGTACTTTGGGGGGCTGTGGGCTCCACTCTGAATCTGGTCCCTTGCCGCTTCAGGTCTGTAGGAGTTACAGCGCACCTAGAGAACACAGTGAGAGAGTAAAAAAGAGAGAGACAGACTGTGTGTGTGTGTGTGTGTGTGCGTGTGTTCTTACGTGTGCGTAGCTGAGAAAGAACAGTTGGTTGTTGTTGAGTCCAACTCCTGGAAGTAATGGCTCCTCAATTCCTCCTCTACTCTCTTCTATCCACCTCCTATAGGCCTACACACACACACACACACACACACACACACACACACACACACAC